>NC_079432.1:13651222-13778722 GCF_026213295.1 Gadus chalcogrammus | reverse complement strand
CAGGAGTCAATCTGAAGGTGCCAGTGTGTTTTTTTTGTTTTTTTGGTTTTGGCCCATAATTCACAATTTTCTGTCGGGTCACACACACACACACATTTCTCACTATCGCCCCCTAAGGATCCCGGTTGGTATTGCACTTGATAGTTCACACACACCACTACCAAATATGGTATGTACCGCCCCTTCCTTGTCCCCATGAAGTATGTATTCAAATACTAAGAACTTTTTTCAGTGTTAGTCAACAATTAGGCTATTGGAAACGTTTATTTGCAACAGATGCCAACTACAGTGCTAAGAATTATACTTTTTTAATTACATTTTAATTAAAATGTATTTATTCAATACAAAATGCAGCTTATAGGAATTGCTTTATAATTAATTGAGTGCTGGATTGAAATAATATATTTCTTGATCTAGTAAAAGCAATAAAACATGGCTTCTTATTAGTGAATTAGCATTTATAGATATGATATTTTGCCATAACAATAATAAGATTAATCATATATTCCCGATTGTTGTCTTAGATTCAATAGATTGTTGTCTTATTGTCTAAGAGTCCAAACAATACATTTTTCCAATGCTAGTAAGAGGCTTGTGACTTTGGCCGTTTGCTTTTAATGTGAAATCAGACAGGAAGTCAAATGTACCTTCAGGTTCAACCTCAGCCTAGAAGAAGAGCCTTTTATCTCTGTGAAACCGTCGAATTTGATGCATATTAAGGATTTACCCGGAGCAAGTGGCGTGTACAGTAAGTATTCAACATTTGTCTTGAAATATTGCGTAATATAGCATCATGTAGTCGTTTATTTATGTTTTAAAACGGTCTGCTTGTTGACTGCTAGCCAAACGCACATGTTACATTAGCTAGTTAGCATTAGCATCCGCAGCATTAGCATCCGCAGCCTGCGGCAGAGCCCTGTCTACTCATCTACTATGAGTAGACAGGGCTCAGGTGCTGGCTTTTCAGGGTGTTTCAGCTGGTTGCAGCTATATAATGTTATAAGAATAGAATGTAGAAAATGCTTAACATCTAGCAAAATGTAAATGTGTTATTCAGCTACCAACTTTAAATGCATCTGATGTACCGGTAGTATGATTTAACTAAAACTGAAGTCAAATCGATCTCACTTTTTTATTTCTCTGCAGTTTGAAATGCCACCAAGAATCAGTCCCCTCACAGATGCCTGTCACCATGTCGGTTTAAAGACTGACAATACATGGAAACTGGAGGTGAAGTACATCAATGCAGTAAAAGGTAAAATTATGGCATATGGTATCTATCGATGGATGGATGGATGGATATAAAGGGTGGATAATAAAATACAAAACGTGTCTTAAAGTGATACCATTTCTAATTCCTCTCTCCATTAAATAAGCAGGTCTAAAGAATGTTATTTAGTTACACTTATTATTGTACTGTAGATTGGTTAAATAAATATGAACTTTACCAAAATAACTTTATTTTGTATGTATTTATTCTGTATTCAATAAGCTACATTAATCTTCCAGTAATTTCTACTATAATGATTGACCAGTGTCTCAAAGAGAGGTTATGCTTATACGTATGTTGGTAATTGATGCCAATACCCAAGCATTATACTGTATGTAAGAAACATGATTATAATTGCAAAACTGCTTAGGAAGCCAATTTATGTGTTATTGTCACTCTTTATCTGTTGTGACAGGCTGACAATTGTATGTTTTAATTTTCCTGTTTTAATTAAAGATGTCGTTCTTTTTTTTTGCAGGGCGTGGGGTGTTCGCCATAGGTTCATTCTCCAAAGGAGATTTTATAGTGGAATGCAGGGGAGATTTGATAAGCGATAGTGAAGCTCAAAAGAGAAGAAGAAATTATAACCCTGCATGTTCTGGATTTTTGTTCGCGTTCAAGTTGGGAGGCAAAACATGGTGGTAAGATTTTAAATTGCACCTTAACTATACTACCTTATACTGAAGTCGTTACACTTGCTTACACAAAACTAATCCAATAATTACTAATCCGCCGCTGCCGTAGCCTGCTACCTACCTACAGGAAAGTATAAACTACGCTGCTGCTGAGACACAAGTCCCTCAAAATGCAATGCAAGGGTCGTTTTATTTCTAACATTAATCTTTCAACACAGACATTTATATGTGTGTAAGGGATAATGTATAGAACGCCGGTCATTATCGGGCAAAGGGCGAACCAGACACCGACGCAAAAGCGGAGGTGTCTTGCTTTGCCGTGAAGGGGCTTATTTTGCGATAATGACCGGCGACGTTCTATACATTATCCCGCTTATTACATGGCTACTTGCCAAAATTAAAAAACAACTTCACACCAGTGTTGTTTTTGGCAGGCATTTTAGATTTAGTTTTAGTCTTAGTCTTTTTGACGAAATGCTTCTTAGTTTTAGTCCCATTTTAGTCATTTCTATCTTTGAAAGTTTTAGTCTGGTTTTAGTCTGACGAAAACTCAAAAGGTTTTAGTCTAGTTTTAGTCCGACGAAAACTCGTCCACCAGCCTCTCTCTGTAGTGTATGAGTGTGTGTGTGCCGTGTGCGTGCAGGCGCAGCTGCGCGCGAGCACACGAGCCAGTGGTGCCGGGGGGGGGGGGGGGTCTCACGTGACGCGTTTTATCCAATCAGGTTGCTTGGATGCTCCCATTGAAACCCATTCTATTCTACGTGAACCACCTACATGTAAGCCGCTAGAAGCAGTTAAAAACGGAGCGGACTAGAGCGGACTGGAGCGGAGTGAAATCCCCGCTCCGGCCTTTGAATTTAAAACCGCTCTGCGCTCCAACCCGCTCCAACGTATTTCTTCCGCTCCGCTCCACCACCCGCTCCACGCTCCGCTCCGCTCACATGCTCTCACTAACAATTTAGTCTCGTCTAGTTCTCGTCTGACGAAAATGTCTACATTTTTCGTCACATTTTAGTCTTTATATGGCTTTGGTGACGTTCGTCTCATTTTCGTCATGGAAAAAAGGGGTCTGACGACGTCATTTTCGTTTTCATCTTGCCTGACGAAAACAACACTGCTTTACACGGTGTGTCTTTTTACAATTTATATGTTACCATTGACGCATACGTTCCACTGAACAGCGCAGCTTAGGCGATATCTAGTCATTATTTATCTATGGAAATGTTCTGCTTGTCATCCCCTGCATTTGGGTCAACTTTCCGGAATCCATTGCGACGTTAACTTATAGGCTTACTCAATCAATAACTCATGTAAAACTGTGATCTTGTATGCTAGTAAATGATGTTTTAATGAAAAGTAATAATAATATTTTTTCCGTTTTTCTCTATTTTTATTTGTGGTTTTAAAGCATTGACGCCTCTAGAGAAGATGGTTCCTTCGGCCGCTTGGTGAACGATGACCACAGACATCCCAATGCCAGGATGAAGAGAATAGACATTGCAGGAAGCACACACCTCTGTCTCTTTGCTCTCCAAGACATAAAAGAAGGTGAAGAAATTGCATATAATTATGGAGGAGAGGACTGCCCAAGCAGGTACGTGTTACAACTAGTGTTAAGGTATATACAATTCAAGAATGTCTTGGAATAACTTAATGATTGATGGTATCTTTTCTTTGAAACTATATAAATCAATTTCAATAAATGATAATTTTTTCTATTGTATATTAAAACATTGGATATTCAGGAGGCATCTGAATCAGGGCCAAATGTCACTGTAGTCTGGGACGTTCCCGACGTCCCCACAATACATCTTGTATGGTTTTGTTTCAGTGAAACTTTATGTTAAGTATCTGATAAAGGAGAACGTACAGGTGTGCGAAATTCAACACAGTTAATTCAACATGTGTGAAATGTCCCCACTAGGCATAGTCTATGTGACAGCAGACAGGTTGACAAAGCAGGACAAAATATGACCATAGAATCCTTTCTCGCTAGTTTGGTGTGTGGGGATGTATTTGACCCAAGAGACATGTCCTTTAGAAAATGTATTAAAATAATATAATATTATGCAGTGTTTACATGAAATTGACTGATTTACTTTTTGTATCAAATTGCAGATGACTACATGTGAACCTGAGACGTCCTGTGTGAGCTCCCAGTCTGTGCTCATGTCAGAGCCACAGTGGGATGAAGCTGCCTGGTTAGAGGACACTGGTCACCAGGTAATTCATGTCCATCACTAAATATTTCCCTCTAGTGTCTTCTAGTCACCTTTCACGTCTTCTGTTGTTTACTTTAAGCAGGTAAATGAAAAGAATATGATAATTATGCGGGGAATCTATTATGCATCAGGTCTGCCAAACAGTTTCTGTAATGCTTGTATAAGGCTAATGATTAAGGGATATGTAGAACACATCTAAACCGTGTTGAGTAATTTTCCCGGGGCAAAATGTCGCTGTAGTGTGGGACATTCACAACGTCCCCATCATGCACCTTTTATGGTTATGTTTCAGTGTAATGTTACGTTAAGTATCTGATAACAGAGAACGTACAGGTGTGTGAAATGTCCCCACTCAGCAGGGTTTATTCAAGATGAGTGAAATGTCCCCACTAGGCATAGTCTATGTGACAGCAGACAGAGGTTGACAAAGCAGGACAAAATATGAGAGTAGAATTCCTTCTCACTAGTCTGGTGTGTGGGCATGTATTTGACCCAAGAGGTAGAACATTTATTAAAAGAATAAAATATTATGCAGTGTTTACATTCAATTGACTGATTTACTTTTTGTATCAAATTGCAGATGACTACATGTGAACCTGACACGCCCTGTGTGAGCTCCCAGTCTGTGCTCATGTCAGAGCCACAATGGGATGAAGCTGCCTGGTTAGAGGACACTGGTCAACAGGTAATTCATGTCCATCACTTAATGTTTTCCTCTAGTGTCTTCTAGTTACCTTTGATGTCTTCTGTTGTCTACTTTAAGCAGGTAAATGAAAAGAATCCGATAATTATGAGGGGAATCTATTATACATCAGGTCTGCCAAACAGTTTTCTGTAATGCTTGTATAAGGCTAATGATTAAGGGATATGTTGGACACATCTAAACCTTGTTGAGTAATTTTCCCGGGGCAAAATGTCACTGTAATCTGGGACATTCACGACGTCCCCACAATGCACCTTTTATGGTTTTGTTTCAGTGTTATGTTATGTTAAGTGTTTGATAACCGAGAACGTACAGGTGTGTGAAATGTCCCCACTCAGCAGGGTTTATTCAAGATGTGTGAAATGTCCCCACTACGCATAGTCTATTTGACAGCAGAGAGAGGTTGACAAAGCAGGACAAAATATGACGCTAGAATTCTTTCTCACTAGTCTGCTGTGTTGGCATGTATTTGATCCAAGAGACATGTCTTTTAGAAAATGTCTTAAAATAATATAATATTATGCAGTGTTTACATGAAATTGACTGATTTACTTTTTGTATCAAATTGCAGATGACTACATGTGAACCTGACACGCACTGTGTGAGCTCCCAGCCTGTGCTCATGTCAGAGCCAAAGTGGGATGAAGCTGCCTGGTTAGAGGACACTGGTCACCAGGTAATTCATATCCATCACCTAATAATTACCTCTAGTGTCTTATAGTCACCTTTGACATCTGCTCTTGTTTTCTTTAAGCAGGTAAATTAATTAAATTTGATAATTATAAGGGGAATCTATTATGCATCAGGTCTGCCAAACTGTTTTCTCTAATGCTTGTATAAGGCTAATGATTAAGGGATATGTAGGACACATCTAAACCTTGATGAGTAATTTTCCCGGGGCAAAATGTCGCTGTAGTCTGGGACATTCACGACGTCCCCACAATGCACCTTTTATGGTTTGGTTGATAACGGAGAACGTACAGGTGTGTGAAATGTCCCCACTCAGCAGGGTTTATTCAAGATGAGTGAAATGTCCCCACTAGGCATAGTCTATTTGACAGCAGACAGAGGTTGACAAAGCAGGACAAAATATGAGAGTAGAATTCCTTCTCACTAGTCTGGTGTGTGGGCATGTATTTGACCCAAGAGGTAGAACATTTATTAAAAGAATAAAATATTATGCAGTGTTTACATTAAATTGACTGATTTACTTTTGTATCAAATTGCAGATGACTACATGTGAACCTGACACGCCCTGTGTGAGCTCCCAGTCTGTGCTCATGTCAGAGCCACAATGGGATGAAGCTGCCTGGTTAGAGGACACTGGTCAACAGGTAATTCATGTCCATCACTTAATGTTTTCCTCTAGTGTCTTCTAGTTACCTTTGATGTCTTCTGTTGTCTACTTTAAGCAGGTAAATGAAAAGAATCCGATAATTATGAGGGGAATCTATTATACATCAGGTCTGCCAAACAGTTTTCTGTAATGCTTGTATAAGGCTAATGATTAAGGGATATGTTGGACACATCTAAACCTTGTTGAGTAATTTTCCCGGGGCAAAATGTCACTGTAATCTGGGACATTCACGACGTCCCCACAATGCACCTTTTATGGTTTGGTTGATAACGGAGAACGTACAGGTGTGTGAAATGTCCCCACTCAGCAGGGTTTATTCAAGATGAGTGAAATGTCCCCACTAGGCATAGTCTATTTGACAGCAGACAGAGGTTGACAAAGCAGGACAAAATATGAGAGTAGAATTCCTTCTCACTAGTCTGGTGTGTGGGCATGTATTTGACCCAAGAGGTAGAACATTTATTAAAAGAATAAAATATTATGCAGTGTTTACATTAAATTGACTGATTTACTTTTTGTATCAAATTGCAGATGACTACATGTGAACCTGACACGCCCTGTGTGAGCTCCCAGTCTGTGCTCATGTCAGAGCCACAATGGGATGAAGCTGCCTGGTTAGAGGACACTGGTCAACAGGTAATTCATGTCCATCACTTAATGTTTCCTCTAGTGTCTTCTAGTTACCTTTGATGTCTTCTGTTGTCTACTTTAAGCAGGTAAATGAAAAGAATCCGATAATTATGAGGGGAATCTATTATACATCAGGTCTGCCAAACAGTTTTCTGTAATGCTTGTATAAGGCTAATGATTAAGGGATATGTTGGACACATCTAAACCTTGTTGAGTAATTTTCCCGGGGCAAAATGTCACTGTAATCTGGGACATTCACGACGTCCCCACAATGCACCTTTTATGGTTTTGTTTCAGTGTTATGTTATGTTAAGTGTTTGATAACCGAGAACGTACAGGTGTGTGAAATGTCCCCACTCAGCAGGGTTTATTCAAGATGTGTGAAATGTCCCCACTACGCATAGTCTATTTGACAGCAGAGAGAGGTTGACAAAGCAGGACAAAATATGACGCTAGAATTCTTTCTCACTAGTCTGCTGTGTTGGCATGTATTTGATCCAAGAGACATGTCTTTTAGAAAATGTCTTAAAATAATATAATATTATGCAGTGTTTACATGAAATTGACTGATTTACTTTTTGTATCAAATTGCAGATGACTACATGTGAACCTGACACGCACTGTGTGAGCTCCCAGCCTGTGCTCATGTCAGAGCCAAAGTGGGATGAAGCTGCCTGGTTAGAGGACACTGGTCACCAGGTAATTCATATCCATCACCTAATAATTACCTCTAGTGTCTTATAGTCACCTTTGACATCTGCTCTTGTTTTCTTTAAGCAGGTAAATTAATTAAATTTGATAATTATAAGGGGAATCTATTATGCATCAGGTCTGCCAAACTGTTTTCTCTAATGCTTGTATAAGGCTAATGATTAAGGGATATGTAGGACACATCTAAACCTTGATGAGTAATTTTCCCGGGGCAAAATGTCGCTGTAGTCTGGGACATTCACGACGTCCCCACAATGCACCTTTTATGGTTTGGTTGATAACGGAGAACGTACAGGTGTGTGAAATGTCCCCACTCAGCAGGGTTTATTCAAGATGAGTGAAATGTCCCCACTAGGCATAGTCTATTTGACAGCAGACAGAGGTTGACAAAGCAGGACAAAATATGACAGTAGAATTCCTTCTCAGGCAACTAATGGTGTGTGGGCATGTATTTGACCCAAGAGACTTGCAGCATTGTTTTGTGTTTGTTTTTGGTCTGCATTGTTATAGCAAATTTGACGTATCTTTTTAAAAATATTATATATTAATGAATTTCATACAATCATCAGAAGAGGAAACTGTTGGAGGCACGGAGGGGGAATAAAATCCCAGCAAAACAGAGACGCAAACTGCCACCAGCAGAAGATGGAGCATCTTTTCCAGTCTGTGCTGTGAGCCATGTTCTTCCAAAGGTGAATCTTTACACTTTTTGATTTATATATTGGAGTAAAGTAATGTTGTAGAGTACAAATTTGAGGTTATATAAGTCAAAATGAAAACATTTTTATGAGGGAGTGTCAATCTTCCCAGCTCTCTAGTCTGGTTGTACGTCAGCAGATACTTCTATAGGATTTGCCAGGTGGCATTAGGGTGAACAGACTGTGACTGGGGTAGATAGTATCTTTGGGCGTTGTGCAGACACCTCACTTTGCTGATGCTCAGTAGATGCTGATTCACTCTTAGTTTGGACAACAAACACAATGGGCCCTATTTTAACGGTCTGAAACGCAAGTGGGAAGCGCAAAGCGCAAGTAGCTATGTGGGCAGTTCTACGGCGCTATCGCTATTTTACAGGCGGATAAATGACACTTGCGTCGCGGCGCAAGTGTCAAAAGGGTTGGTCTGAAGCAGCCTAGTTACCCGTAGGTGTGGTTTGGGCGTAACGTCCAACAAACCAATGAGAGTGCCAGCTCCCATCCCCTTTAAGAGCCATGAGCGCATTTGAATCGGACGAGTTGATATTTTGACAGCGCGTCTGCAGTCTCCGATGAGACAGATCCACATGAATTTCAAACTGCAAATGGCTCAGTTTATTGCCAAATAATATGGCCTAATTCACACATGGAATAAGGGGTTTTCTTCCACAACTTCAGAAATGCTGAGTCCTCAAATAAATTTCGGCAAAGAAAACGTATATGATATAACATATGTTATGCGGTAACTGTGGTTCTATTTAATGATGTACGCAATACATTATAAACTTTGTTTCTTATCAGTATTGTATGCTATCCTAATATGCATGTGTCCCCGCGGTAATAGACATTGCCATTGATTGTATTATGCGTTACGTGTTTAGTTTGCGTGTGTTTAAACAGAGCACACACGCGCCCCCGCATTCATTCATTCTTTTTAACACTCACTCGCGGTAAAACAATGTTATTCACGATCAAATACTCATCAATCCTAAAAGTTATGGGCATGTAGGCCTACAATATGTCAAGAAAATATGTGTTTGCTGTACGGTGTTTGCAGATGCATTGATTTAAAAGTACAACTTATTACCGCTGCATCAGCTGTTCTTTCCCAAATAATTTACCAAGAATGTGCGGCTAGGTAGATGGGAGAAGCAAAGTGTATGCGCGAGGTGCACAAGCAATCCGTATGCATCGCATGCGCATGTATGCATGCGCCCTTAAAGATCCCATGCCATGCTATTTATGGATGCTTTAATATAGGTATTAGTGGGCCACAAACACAGTATTCAAAGACGTCCCCGAAATTCAGCCGTGGTGCAGAGTTACAGCCACTCCGAACCAGTCGCACATTGAGCTTCCCCCAAACGCGCTGTTTCGGTGGGCGTGTCAAGGCAGGTCAAGGAGGGGGGTGGGGGTGTGGCCCTGAGCAGCTTGTAGCCACAGTACAATGCGCTCTGGTTACGGTGGGCGTGTCAAGGCAGGTCAAGGAGGGGGGTGGGGGTGTGGCCCTGATCAGCTTGTAGCCACAGTACCATGCGCTCTGTTTACGGTGGATGTATCGCAATGGCTCGTTGAAACCCATATTATACATAGATATCTATATAATATAATATAATATAATATAATATATAATGTATATTATCACCTGGCCCTGAGCAGCCCACGGTACCATGCGCTCTGTTTACGGTGGATGTATCGCAATGGCTCTTAGAAACCCATATTATACATAGATATCTATATCATATAATCTATAATATATATTATCACCTGGCCGTGAGCAGCTTGTAGCCACGGTACCATGCGCTCTGTTTACGGTAGATGTATCGCAATGGCTCTTAGAAACCCATTGTATACATCGATATCTATATCATAATATATATTATCACGGCCAAAAGCTGTGTGAGCCTCCAGACGATAGGCTATTATGAATCTCAAACGACCGCGTCTTCTGAATTGGGGGGAAAGGAACTTTGGCTTTGACTCCCTGAAGTAGGCATGAACCACAACATGGAGGAGAAAGGGATTGTTGACCGCGGTCGTCTCCCGCCGGAGCCTCGCTGCCGATGGACCACCGCTTCAGGAGGCGGTGATTAGCGCTGACCGCTGCCGAGGCAGCGGGAAGCAGGGCTCAAGCGGGATACATTCGCGGCCAACAATCCCCTTCTCCTCCATGTCGTGGTTCATGTACTTCAGGGATTCAAAGCCAAAGTTCCTTTCCCCCAATTCATTCTCAACCATGGCTGAGATAACCCCCACTACGAGTCTCGTTGTAGAAATACCAGAGACGAGAGTCCGACGTGTAATGCGCCATCACACCAACAGCAGAACGGTTATCCAAATAACAAGGAAGTGTACAACACTTGCGTTACAGTCCTGGGGCTCTACATCTAAATAATATCATATAATACATAGATATCTATATCAAATAATACATATTATCACGGCCAAAAGCTGTGTGCACCTCCAGACGATATAATGAATCGCAAAGGACTTCGTCGGGTTCTCCGACGTCTCTGGTTCTTCCACTTCCACATCAATCTGTAGTAGACAGAACCGCGCGCTGCCTGCGGCCTGCTGCCGGCGCAAGGCACCACCGCCCGGCTGCCCGCTGCCGGGCGGTGGTGCCTCGCGGCAACCGGCGGCAGGCAGCATGTCGCAGTTCATGTACTTCGATGTCGTTCTGCCATTGCATTCAAAATTCTGTAACTAGCCTGTTACTACGAACTAAGCAACTACAATACACGTATTAGCATTTAGCACTAGCTCAATCACGACTCCTTCAGAATTCTTGTGGGTGGTTACGAACCAACCAAGTGGGCAGGGCCATGAATTATAGTTTGACAACGCTACGTCACAGTGTCGCCTTATCCATATTGGCTCATTTCTTCTGCCTTTTTCCTTTCATTGCCTATTGCATTCAGCAGACAAACTGCATAGATTTCAAACTTACCACAGCTCACAAACTTATTCAGACCTATGTTATTTAACAAACAACAGGAAAAATGTGATTTTAATGGCATGGGCTCTTTAAAATAGCATCTGAACAACGCGCCACTGACTTTAAACCAGGTATTTCCTGGTCAGTAGCGCAATGGCATTCAGAAACGGCAAAATACCGTTGGCGCCAGAACCTGCCTCCTCCTTCTGCCGAACCGCCCCTTGGGGCGCATGATCAATCCCTAATTTACCGGCGAGTGGCGGTGGTGGGAAAAGAACGCTCTGCGCCAGTTGTAAACTAGCAGCGACACATGCGCCAGTGACTAAGTCACTTGCGCCGGATGCAAGATAGGGCCCCATGTGATCTAGAAAATACAAATGTTATGTCATAATATTAGTCTCATGTTGTTCAATGTAGGTTCAATTTGTTAAACATCTTGTGCGCTATATAATAATTGCAAACTTATTTTCTGCTGCTTTTATAGTGGATCTAACAGGATGTAGATATCTCTTGACTTAAGACTGAAGTTTTCCTGTATATTCTTTTGAAGGCTGCAGGAATCGGTCTGTTTCTTTTCTTTGTAAACTGACTCGATTGCAGCTTTTCTGCACCACCGCCTGGTCTCGTCTGCTTTCTAGGTGAGGCGTAGTTCCTCTTGCGTGTTTCAACTAACCTATTTGTTTGTCCCTGTGATGACGTTAATTTTCATGGCTACTTGGATGCATGTTAATGCAGGAGTCAACCAACAGACTGAGAGTGGAACACTCCAATCAATCATTTTTTTTATAGCACCTTTCATACAGTTAGTGCAGTTCAAAGTGCTTCACAGATGGCTGAGAAAGCAGATAATAGGACATATATTAATTGAAGATGAAAGAAAGATTGCAGACAAAGGAATTATGACAAGAAAATTATAATGTTAAATAAGAAAAAGAAAGCTGCCATAATATCGAAGACATAATGCTACTGTTGCTAAAAAACAAAAATAAGGAATTAATATTATAGTCTCTAAATGAAAGTGTGTGGCATGTAATACAATAAAAGTTTTTAGTTGACACTTTACAATAAGGTGTACTAATGAGCAGATCACTGAGGATTGTTGATGCAGGACATGAAACTTATAGGAACTGTATCTCCTTCCTGATACTTTCATGTAAACATCTGTTTTTCTACTCATTTACAGGAAAGGCTCCACTCAAAAGGGAACCATGGCAGCCAGCAGAGATAAAGGCCGTCGAGAGGCACATAAAGGCTTTAATACATGCTTGCACTGTGCCAAAAATGTCTAACTAAACTAAATCTGTAGGTGGCGAAGAAGTTAAAGCTGCGTCACGCTTTGAACTAAACACTTTTTCCATCTAGTGTCGACTGGGTTTTTGGATTGTCGGTGCCATTAAAGTAGCATTAATAATCGTCGTAATAATCCTAACGATTATTAATGCTACTTTAACGGCATAGACATTCCAAAAACCCAGTCGACACTAGATGGAAAAAGTGTATAGAACAAAACGTGATGCAGCTTCCCTTTTTTTCTTCGCAACCTACAGACTTTGTTATGTACGATTATTCAAACACGCCATGTTATTTAATATAGACATTTGACCGAGGGAAACGGAGCCTCAGAGGTCGAACTTATTCTCTCGAGGTCTATGTGACTTCCATTTATATTGTGACTATTCTGTATCTTGATGCCTCTTCCTGGCCCACAAGGATACACCAGCAGGTTCTGACATGTATTAACCGCACTCTGATGGCTCGAGTCTGTGCGTGATGTGTGTCTATGCTAATGTATGTATGTGCTGGTATACTTTTAAAAATAAAGTATCAATGCATCTAATTCTCCATCCGTCTCTGGTGCTATTTACTGTGGACCCACACCTGTTTGGGAGATCCCTCCCATGTGTGAGGGTGGCATCGATGGTGTTGGTAAAATAAAAACCCATACACACACATAGTGCACGGTAATATCATGAAATAAGTTGGTATCACGCCACATATAGATGGTGGATGGCCAAGAGGAACATTTGCAGAGGGCATGGCCGCCCCTGGTTCCAGGGGCTCTCGGAAATTGAGAGGTTAAAACACCTTGGCCCTCTGGCTATACTCTATATACTCTCCTCGGGCTATATATATTTATGTACAATCAGGTCCCCATTAGTCACCAAATAATCTGTGTGAAATATTCTAATTTATGTAAATGATGTCCCCTGAAAGCATGTTTACTGGTTCTTCCGGAAGTCCCCATAAAGCCTGGTTAAACCATCACAAAACTCTGAAACATCATTTCAGAGTTTTGAAGTTGTGTATAGGTTAACTAAGCTATGGCAAGTTTACTGAATTTTTTTCAGCTCTCTACAACCTCTGGAAAGGGTGGTCCTCACAAGTGATGATTATAAAGGTCGTCCTCATGAGTGATGAAAACCAGTATGTGTGTGTGTGTGTGTGTGTGTGTGTGTGTGTGTGTGTGTGTGTGTGCGTGTGTGTGTGCGTCTACGTGTGTCTATGTGTTCACGTGCCTGCGGTTTCTTTCTCAAGGATAACCGATTTACGGGCCGTATCGGATGCTGACAGGATAATCTAGGATGGAGAGGAAACGTTCCTGTTGATCTCGGGCCATAATAGCTGTTGTGTAAGCTGTGAGACTTGGTAGCCCTCATCAATATTTCATGTTCCTCCATTGTGGGCATTTAAAGCGCCCACTGGGCACATTTGAGGATCCATAAACTATTTTCCATCACTCAAGTTTCATGTAAAGACCACTGACTGTGACTTGTGAAGCCTTTATTCAGTGGCCAAGTGTATTTATTGTGTATTTAAAGCGGTGTTTAAGGGGGGTTGGGGCCTAAGTCACACGGCTTTGTTTCTTGTTTTTATTTACTCCACAGCCGCTGTAGAGTGATCTCCAACTCAACCACTCTTTCTGTACTCTGATCTCTCTCTCTCGTAATGAAATCCATGGTTTGGTTATGATAACACCTTTTACCATGCCAACTAGATTTGGGATTTTACTACATGAACTCATCCACTTCCTAATCTATTCTCAATCAAAGTAAAACAAATGTTGTGGCAAAATGTTTGCCCTTTTGTCGGTCATTTGCTGTATTCTTAATTTCAATCCCAGCAAATGATTCACGTGAAATCGGCTTCCCTTAAAACTAATTGGTTAAAAGCTGCAAAGACCGATCTTGTTTTCGACAATCATGGAGCGATCAAACCCTCTCAAGAGAGTGAATGCAATTAGGATCCTGGGGTTTTTCGGGGGAAAAAACATGCAGAACCGGCTAACAATGACACACAAATGAGTGTTTATGGCCGCCTCTCCATGGGACCCTAACAGATGTCTTTAAAAGAAGAGATTTATTTTATGATGTTCATGGCCCAGTGATGGAATTCTGTAACCTTTCAGTAAAACATGACGCATTGAAGATGTCTTTTGACTTTTGCAGATTGTAAAAAGGTGTGTCTACATTTTTTGTTATAAAAAATATTTCACTGAAGGTCACTTCAATATTGGCTTTATTGGCTACAGACACAAGCAGCAAATATCCTCCGCAAAAAAGCATGAGCACCCAGAAGCAAACATTGCCACACATAACGATTAAAACTAATTGATTACACCCTGTTAATAGACACTATAGCCTGCCCTCAGACATAGACGGCGCTGTCTCGCATATAACTACTACCGTCATCTCTGGATTCACTCTTTGGTTACTTTTCAAAATACACAAAGCATTTTCTCAGTAAAGCACAGACCATGGAGACCTCTGCCAAGGCCTCCCCCCAAAGGCCATTTTTCAGGGAGATGCTGAAACCCTTAGTGGGCGGGGCTTTGGAAGAATGACCTCTGATTGGTGTGAGCAACAGCATCACGACCAACACCCTGAGTGAATCTTTGCAAGCTTCATCCCAACAGGTGGTCTAGCAGGGAATATGTAGCTCTCTGTAGTCACATGTGAGACCCCATTTCCCTCACGTCATCCCTATTATATTAATAGGGATGATATGGGGATGTTATTCTATCAGCGCTCCTTTAAGGCCGAAATGACAGCCGTATAGTAAAAGATTTTCTACGAGATTTGCTAGCCTTGTTTGCACTTTCGGAGCAACAGTAATGTAGCTCCCCGAAGTTATAGGTCACAGATGAACCGAAGGCGGGAGGTGCTGCAGGGAGATGGGAGGGAAGGGAGCATTGAATATCGGGCCTATTGTAGTGAGGCAAAAGGCTCAGGCGGAACCATCAGTCAGAAATGTGTTGCACACAAGAGCTGTGTTCCAACACATGAACCACTCAACCACACGATTGAAATGGCCCAGGGCTTTGCCACCCAAGTCTCACTGTTTGCTGTTCTTCGCTGTTACTAAAAGTGGATCGATACAAACCCGGCTGTAAAATAACAGCATACCCCCCAGATTGGTAAAGCAAAAACAAGAAGCATAACAATATGATGGAGCATATCTCTCCATCGGCTCCACTTCAGCTGAGGCGGGTGGGCCGGCAACCCCTGTGTGGGGGGTCTCTCAGCTGCCAGCATGACACAGTGGCAACTGCGTGAGCCGGCTGGAACCAGAAATGAGCGGTTCATGCAGTGATTTGTCGCGTCTCTTTTCGGGGGTCCGCACGCAGCTGATCAATATAGTTGAATATAGGTGTAAATATTGGGCTTGTACTTCAGAATGCATCACAGGCTAATAAAAGCTTATTTCGTTATAAAGGCTATGTTTTTAAATGTCTCGCATGAGAAACGTTCTAAACAACGACCCAAACAGCATTGCTCACCGTAATATTCCTATGCTCCTATAATTCCTACATGGAGGTGGTCAGGTCGATAGATTCTACATTTTACTTTAAATAAAAAATAAAACAAAGACTTTGTTCTATAAGTTGGTCTATAAAAGAAAACACAACCTCCATGGTGCTAATAATTGTCATTTGAATATTGTAACATTTTCCATGCATTGGTTTCTTTTCTAGTCTATCATAAACAGATATATTATTGGTTTAGAATTGTCAGCTGCTGTTGACATCACTGCTCAGGTTCTGCCAGCGTTGTCATCAACTCCCCAGGGACTACGCTCATGACGCTGGCCAAATTCTGGTTCCCTGCCGGGCCTCCTGCACCGACAGCATATCAAGCATTTCTATATACTCTTTTTGTTAGACTTTACATTATAGTGCCTTACTCTAATTGCTTCCCATTTCCTTCTCAAAAAGAACTTCCTGCACAGGAGAAGATATGCTTTTAGAGGTTGATACAATGCTTATTACATGGTTATTGTAATGTAAAGTGGTAGCGCCTATTTGGTGTAATAGGTGCCATTGCTTCCCATGCAGGTGTTAACGGTTGTCCACGATAGTGAGAGGCTGAATGGTTAGAGGCTAGAATAAGCAGCGCACAGTGTGGCACAGGGCTGGACCCATGGCTTTACTTGTTCATGTTTATGATGGACGTAAGTATATCAATAGGCAGTCAGTTGTGGGTGTGGCCCATTGGAATGGAAGGCTGACTTTAAAGTCCAAGTCCAATCGATTTATTTTTGGGCGAGGTCACAGCAGATAGGCACACAGATGGACAACTCTCTTGTCACCCAACCGTGCAAGGGCTAAATCGTGTGAGGGTGTGACGACCAGGGCTTAAAGGTAAAGGCACTCAAGTGCAAAGCCTGCAGGAGTTCTGTAGTGTGAAGATTGATCAATGAGAACAGAAGGCTGGCTGTGAGCGAGGGGTTAAAATAGAAAAGGCCTCAATTGCTGCGTTAGGCTACCTTATTCCAGTCTGTTGTGTGATGTTAGGATATCATAATAATGCCAACAATGGCAATATAATTATATCATTATACACCTTATATCATTATATATAAGAATCTATAAAAGCAAATAAGGGAGTTGAGAACTCTCTCCTCTGCGTGTGTAGATATGATATGATATGATATGATGATAACTTTATTCGTCAGCAGTGCTGAAATTTGTCTTGCGACCCAGCAGCCGTTGCATGTAAATCAGAAAACAGGAATTACACACATTGACATGACACATTGAAACACAACAAATGTACATCCATGGGTACAGATAGTCGAGAGCACATTGTCCACCACTTCGCCTATCTCCGGTTTAGCATCAAAGTCGATTGATGGACAAAATACTTTTTTAGTCTAACCTTCTCGAAAAGTGGTACCTCGTATCTCCTTCCTGAGGGCAATGACCTGTATTCACTATACAAAACATGACTAGTGTTTGAGGTGATGTTTTTTGCCAACCAAGATATGTGTGTCAGACAGAAGGACACACACAATTAGTTTGTTTTGTATGTTGAAAAACTTGAGACAGTTGGAGAGAGAGCACGTTATACGTTTATAATTATAATTATATAATTATAAAATAAGTATAACATTATAACATACAAATAATAAATCAAGCAGTTGCGAACTTCTCTGCACATATGGCAATGTCTGGCCGACACAACCACACCATTATTTTATTCAATTGTGAAATATGGCATATTGAGTTATGGAATTGATTCGTTGATTGATTAATTTGGTCTGTTTCAGACCGACGGAAAACACAATTACATTAAATTGACCCGTCAATGATGATGATTTTGTCAATGATCGCCGATTTCTTTCAGATTAGTCTTGTTTTAAACACTAACACATTGGACAATGTTTCACACGCTTCCCCTATGTCACACACAATGTCCTTGACGTGGGTCAAAAGTGCCCCGTTCTGGAGTCGTGTCTCAGTCTGGATCTGTTCCCGGTATGTCCCTGTTTTTCAAAAAGGATTAAAAAAGATATGAATACGTTTTTAAATGGCTACGGTTCTTATTTGCTCATGAATGTTAATTTTGAGAGAGTTGGTTATTAGCCTTAAGTATATCGGAGAGGCTGTGACATGACCTCGCTATGCAGAGTTCTATCTGTCGACTTTATAAGCAGGCATGGACGATAAGCAATGGACAGAAATATTCTGTATCAGAGAAACTACTTTGGATTATATTTGGCTGGTTTACCAAAGCTTTAAACCCATCATAGTAAACAATAAGGCATGTAGGCTACTGCCCAATAATTTACTACAGTACTTCATTTACCATGGTAAGAATAGGCAAAATGTCAATTTGTCCCCTTTTCTATTTCAGAAACAACATCAGATATTTTGTTGTAATATGGAATGCCAAGCCACTAATGTCCACACATGTTCATTTCAGAAATCTGGTCACCTTAATTGAATATACCATTAGCAGTGATCCAATAGGCTAATGTTAAATATTCCAATGTTCAGTCTTTGGAACAACAACAACAATCTGTAAGCAATCAACCTTTTTCGGGAAACTACATAGAATTACTTTCGAAGGTCTTGTGTAAGTCCTTGGCAAAACGTAGTTTAGCAATCAAGATGGTATAGGCTACATCCATCAATGGACAAAATTATAAATCTATAAATGCCAAACATAGCATTGACAATTTAAAATAGGCTAGCTGTCTTGTACCCATAGAAACATGATTATAAAGGTAGAGTACTACTCGCTAGAGTGATACTACGCAGTATCACTCTACTCTATACTGTTTCTTTATATACTATTCTCAGGTTACTTGGACAGGTACAATAATGAACAATAATGACAGCAAAGTACCTAAATCATAAAATTAACCAAAGCTAGCCTTCTGAAATTTCTTAGAATTACATTTATCATTCAGTCATTTATTTATACAGTCAAAATGATTGGACTCTGAGTCAGTGTTTATTACGAACTTAGAGGACAAACATTAGGATGTTCTCAAGTTCATATGCAAAGGAAAGCCCAGGCAACACACTCACCTGAGGAAACGGTGCTTCCTCATTCCATTATTAGGCTTTACAAGCAAAAGGAAATACAATACTGTTTATACATGGATTTCAATGCTGTCGTCGCTAATGGGACTTCATTAGTTTATGGCCACATTACTGTTTATTGCCCCCTTGCTGTGTGGGCAACCATGTTTGCAGACATGAAAACCCTATTGCAACCCCCTTATTTCACCGATTCAAATAATAACCGTTGAAATAGTAACTACCGAAAAGGCTGTTCAACTAACTGAGACTTAGCGAGTCCCAGCTTCCGTGGGCGGGCAGCGCGCCGCTGTTCACAGCTCTGCTGACAGCATGCAGGCATTATGTGGTGGGCGAGTACACATAATGCACATTACCATTGATTTGTTCAAGGCTGCTCTGCTGCTGCACCTGTGTGAAACATGTCCTATATGAGTTAGTATTGGCACAAGCATACTGCTCATGCTGAACCGAACAACCCCGTAAAGGTTTGGTCAGTGCGTAGTATGCACAATATACAGACATACGTTGCATACATTCACACGACAGCCCCTGCTTGTGTGCCCACACTAGATCTTTGAGCATGTAGAACTATTGTTAGCTTCTGTTTAGGCATGTTTAGTTACCCAGGCAACCAGTCCGTGTCATCGCTCTCCCTGCTGCTGTGTTTGATAGATAGTTATGGCACTAGCTGATCACGGATTAGAGATGTCTAATGCAAAGGATCAGAGAGCAAAGATGTCTAATTCAAAGGATCACAGATTGATACAAAGGATCACAGAGAGACACGTAGGATCACTGATCAGAGATGTCTAATGTAGATGATCACAGATCAGAGATTTATAATGTAGATGATCACAGATCAGAAATTGCTAATGCAAAGGATCATTGATCAGAGATGTCTAAAGCAAAGGATCACTGATCAGAGATGTCTAATGCAAAGGATCACTGATCAGAGATGTCGGATGCAAAGGATCACAGATCAGTAATTTTTTCTATAGATTTTGAAGAGAGATGGACTCACAGGATCATAATGTTAAACACGTAAAAAGGAGAACGAGGAGTAAATAAATAACTGAATTTTTTCTACATGTATTCCATCACCATAGTATCACACAAATCAATCCCGGAAGAACATTTAAGAACACCTATATACACTACTAGTCTTTATATGTGGCCAACGTTGAAGTAACAGAAAAATATCCAGCAGGAATAGACTGACCCGCCCACCCATGTTCCAGGAGGCTCGGAGGCCAAGGGGGGGGTAGGTTTTCTGGGGTCCTTCTCCAGTGTCTGATTCAAGAGCTCTGACTCATCCTTCCAATTGGCAAGAATGTTCTGTGCTCCCACTCTTACATTTGTTTTATGGATATTTACATTTAAAAACTGTTGCATTGGATTTCACAAGATACCCTCTCTCAGAATAAATCGAGTTTCTCAAAGCTGAAGGTCACAGCCATCCTTGCGTGACATACTGTACCCCAACATGGGAGACTAAAAGTGAGCAATCTGAGAGATAGATCGGTGTTCCTCGTTCCCCCAACAGAAACATGCATAGAAATAGATGTCTTTGTGGTTATAATTGGATAACGATTGTTCATCTTTACATTTCAAATACGGTAATAACTAAATATGTAAGCGTTGCAACGCACCGGACACACCCGCTCCTCCGACCAAACCGAGAGTGTGTATGTCACACCATACGTTCGTTTGCATTATTGATTTGTTCTTTTTTAAATGTCCGGATGCACCGCGAGCAGCCTCGCAAATCTCATCATGAGTCCAGTACGGGTTTTCCTTTTTTGGCAGCGGTTGCCATGACAACAGCGCATTTTTATTTCAGGCCCTTTTGAAAAAAAAACGTTGCAGGAGCGCTGGAGATCAGAGGACCTGAGCGTTATGTAAGAGGAGGCCCGGCTCATGGCGGGGGTTTCCTGCCTCACTGTAGACCATAAACCAACTCCTTACGGTGGGACGGCAGCAGACACCCAGGGGTGCTCCACTATTGTCTCCCTGTGAACCAAAGTAAGATGCAAAATTGGTGTGAGACTGCGGGGCTACGCCAGCTGCTATAAATCATCACATTTGTGTGTTTGTGTGTGTGTGTGTGTGTGTGTGTGTGTGTGTGTGTGTGTGTGTGTGTGTGTGTGTGTGTGTGTGTGTGTGTGTGTGTGTGTGTGTGTGTGTGTGTGTGTGTGTGTGTGTGTGTGTTTTGGGTTGGGATGGGGTGATGTTATGCAAGCATTACCTGGGAGATGAATAGAGGATTGAGGAATAATGTAATAGAATGCAATCTCTTATGAAAAACAATAACAATTCATTTCATTGTAATGTTATTAAGCGAGAGAACATCTGATGAGGTTTTGAGGTCGCCAGTTCATTGGTAAGGTGTGGAGACTGACCTGGAAGGATGGCAGTGACTCAGGAACTGAAAGGATTGCTGCTTAACCACATCTTAATGTTTTTGATATGATGATTAACAGGTGGTTGCAGAATCCGGTTCTGAAATATGCTTTTAATGTAAAATGTTGACCTCAAATTACTTTAAACAGTTAAATACCTAGTTTAGTATTCAAGATTCATGATTCTAGCTTCACGTCTTCATTCGTCACATGAATTATTTGACCACGACTATATTTTGTTTTAATTGGCTAATGGTGCACTCTTAATGTGAAAAAATCGAGTAAGAAGTGCTGATTAATTCATGAAAATGTATCGATTTTGAAAGAAATATCAAAATGATAAATTGTGCGTTTATGAGGTAAATACAAACAGTACACAAACAGTAGGTATGTGTATTATGACACTACCTATACCATACAATACACAAACAGTAGTTATGTGGATTGTGACAGTACACATACAGTGGAATTGACATACAGTAGGTATGTGTATTGTGACTGTAAAAACAATATTTTGTCTCCATCCTGAAACTGTTGTGGGGTTTGTTGCCATAATTACGTCCATTCATGGAAAACCCTTTCATTAGGGTAACCGAATTCCAACTCTCTGTTATTAGTAGAAACACAACAGTTTTATGTATTTGTGTTTTCTACCAAAAATAGGTAAGGTTCAACGTTTAAGAGGCGGGTCCCAATGATTGAACTTAAGCCTTTTTTGTTTTTAATTGAGATGACATTTTTGGGGGGAATAACATAGCTTTAAGATACTTAAATGAATCTCGGCATAATACGATACAAAACCTACTGTAATCAGCTATAATTGCTGCCATGTTGGACAACTCACCACAGAATCTAAGCCACATAACCTTTGGGAGGGTCTGCTCTGCTTACCACTTTTGATAATGCATTTCCTGATGGCTGCTCGCAAATAATCCGTTATTTTGAATATTGTGGACCTCTACGCAATAGCCTCCTGAGACCATCTGCTAGATCTGACTAGTTCACACATTCTGGTTCTTACTGCACATCAGTCTGACCCTCAGCCCGTTGAAAGCCTCTTCCAACAAATGTACACATTTTCCAGACCAATCAGATTTAGGGGGAGGGAGTTTCAGGTCATGATGGACAAGGAGCGTCGCAGGCCACAGAATTTCCAAACAATGGTCGGCGCCCAAGCAAATTGTAAAACTCTTCGGAGCATTCAAAGCTAGCTTCTAAATCCAAGATAATGAGAATGACGATAATAAATGATGAACAGGAATGTGGCTTTTCGTCAGAGGTTTTTGCTTGACTTTACCAACCGGATTCGAAAAGAGTGAAGAGAGCAAGAGCGCTTACTTAGTTATTTAATCTGCTAGGTGCAAATTCTTTGAACAACCTAAAGCTGAACACCTGTGGAAATAATTGCTGCCAAACAAAGGCCAGATTAACGTTCATTGCAAAACACAAAATTGAATATGTGGACGGTCTTACGCAGCTGGGTATATACAGTATCTTCAGATGCTGTGGGTTCTGTGTCTTCTAAGCACTTCGAGCTTACAAAAAAGATTAGCACTTTGAATTGTTCCTCCCTGGAAGTTTAGCTAGCCATGTCCATTTAGGTGTCATGGGCGCGCACATCGCGTGTCTAGTTTGCTGGCTCACTTGGCGGCGGGTTTAAGCATGTGTGTGTTTGTGTGTGAAACCAGTGCTAATCTGAGCCATGCCAAAAAGCCCAAAGGGAATTTGATATCTTTAGCGAGGGGCATAATTCTCCACAGCCCGGATGAGGGCAGCTTCCATTGCTATCATTGATAGAATGATACAAGATAGCACGATACAAGAATATTCAATAGATATTGTTTTGGCCATCATGATGTTTGATGATGCAGCCCAAACGTTCACGTTTGAGTCTGAAGTCTGTGACATGTGAAGTCTGTAAATTGTTTGTAAATATCTCTATATATTTTTAAGGGGTTCCCATGATTTCAATTTTGAAAAATAAGAATATATAGAGAATATTAAAGCTGCAAAAAAAAAGGTTCAATTTGAGAGTTGTAAAGACACGGAGCAGAAAACACCAGAAGCAACCAAGCTTTGAAAATTAAACCTTAAAATGGTCCCCCCTCCATACCTCCCTATGTTTCTCCAACATTGAAAAGCTTTGCATTCAGCACTAAAATCGTACTAATAGCACCTTTATATGCACACAAACCAAAAAGGCCCAATCCCCATGAACTAGGTGAGAAAGGGCTTGCAGGGCTGAAATCTTCTGTACCTTGGACACCGACTTGCCCATACGGACACACAGGAAGTCGGTTTTAACACTTAAGTAGTTGTGAACTTGTAAATTTCAAATGCTTCTGAAGGCCTCCTTCTGTTAGGCTATTCATTGGTCATACTTAATAGTGATTTTGTCCTTTAAGCAGTTTCTATTTTCCCTTATGGCACATTCATGTAATCTGAGAGTCCCTTTAAATCCTGTTGAGCAGACCCGTGCTGTTAACTGATTCAACACCATCCAATCCAAAACATACTGTTGTCACATACAGCCTCCTCTGTTATAATGACTGTTATGCTTGTCACTTCTGTGAAGCGGGATGCCAGATTGGAACAGAGTGGAGCATCTCCACTCTGTTCTCTCATCATCCAACGCTGCATATATTTTTACCGTCAGTAAGATCCGGTCTGGAATGACCACTCATGAGTCACGACCGTTGACGTGATCAGATCTCTAGCCTTTGAAGCCAAAAAGTTTATCTAGAACTGTGAAATCCAGTGGCCAAAGTGCCATCCACTACTGATCATGCATTTCTTGGCTTGAACAGACCTCGTTATCCCCATTCATTACAGCTCTTGGAATGAACTCTTGATGGGGTATTTATGGACTTCTACTGTGTACATCCATGCTGCAGTACCTTGTCACATATCTTATCTCGCAATGTGACCATGTCCTAACGGAATCAGAGGCAGGATTTTGAGAAAGGAAGGGGAGGTAACGTCACATCCTGTGTGGTGATGGTGGTGTGGGAGCAGGCCTGTGGGAGGGATGCCAGCCTGAAGACGGCTTCGGCGTCCCTAACCATTGTCAGGAAGCGGATCACTCCGAATGCCAATAGAAAAAGTCGTCGGGAGGAATACTTCCAGTGCATGCGCCCCCATGTACACTGTTCCCTTACTCAGTCGTGTTGCTGTCAAGGGCCGACTTAGCAGTCTTTGCTGAGTTGGCACGGCCGTCTCATTTGCTGGAAGAATTTGAGAAGTTTCAGAGTCTTGAGCGTGTGCCATCTTCCTAGGCTAAACCCAGGATTAAGGGAAGGGATTTATATCCGCTGGGTATTTCCAACAAGCAATGGACACCTGCTGGTTCCAGACGAGTGTTGTTTGTAATTCAGATCGGTAACTTTACCGATCTAGTGATTACGCCCACCTAATGTCCTTATTTCATTTGACGGCGACTATTCATTTGTATGTAATGATATTACCCTGCAGACATCTATATCTACAGTCAGGATAAAAAGAGCCCTTACACTCACACACACACACACACACACACACACACACACACACACACACACACACGCACACACGCACACACGCACACACACACACACGCACACACGCACACACGCACACACGCACACACGCACACACACACACACACACACACACACACACACACACACACACACACACACACACACACACACACAAAGACTTCCTTGTCACTGTGATAAAGTGGAAAAACTTGTAAAAACTCTAAATATTTAATTTTTCTCTCTCTCTCTCTTTCTCTCTCTCTCTGGCCCCTGTCCTACCTTCTTCCCCATGTGTTTTGATTCACCAGACCAGAAGATTCCCCCTTGGTCCCCATCTCAACACTTTGATGAAGGCAGACGCCTCGCTGCAGCCAGGAACATGAAGGGCTTATCGGGCAGCCGCTCTCACCACCAGATCCCTTCGCCGCACGCCCTGGACTACGACCCCCACCCCCACGACTTCCACTCCCACCATGGCGCCGAGTCCCGCCACCAGTCCTACCTGCTCAGCCCCACCGAGAGCTGCCCCATGGACTTCCACCACCGCTACTCGCCGCGCAGCTCCATCCACTCCGACTGCATGATGGTGACCCCGGTCATGATGCCGCCGGCCGCCTCCTCCGACCACGTCTCCAGCAGCACCTTCCCCCGGATGCACTACAGCAGCCAGTACTACGACCCCGCCGGCCGCGAGGACTGCGCCGCCATCGCAGCCTCGGCCACCTCGCCCGCCCAGGCGCAGGCTCAAGCCCAGGCCCAGGCCCAGGCCCAGGCCCAGGCCCAGGCCCAGGCCGCCGCCAACGCCGCCTCATCCGCGCATCACGCCAGCGCCAAGAGCAACCGCCTCCCCGCCAACCTGCTGGACCAGTTTGAGAAACAGATGCCCCTGCACCGGGGCGACGGCTTCCACACGCTGCAGTACCAGCGCACGTCCACCACCACCACCACCGCCACCGAGCAGCGCAGCGAGAGCCCCGGACGCATCCGCCACCTGGTGCACTCGGTGCAGAAGCTCTTCACCAAGTCCCACTCGCTGGAGGGCTCGTCCAAGATGAACGGCTCCAAGGGCGAGGCGGGCGGGGGGAGCTACCACCAGCACCAGCACCACCCGCAACACCCCCACCAGTACGGCCAACATCCCCCCAAGCACGGCGGCAGCGGCGGCGGCAGCGGCGGCAGCAGCGGCGGCGGCAGCAGCAAGAGGAGCAAGAGCAAAGAGAGGAAGCAGCAGGCGCAGCAGCAGCAGCAGCAGCAGCAGCAGCAGCAGCAGCAGCAGCAGCAGCAGCAGCAGCAGCGGTCGGGCGGCTGGTGGAGCTCCGACGACAACCTGGACAGCGACAGCACGTACCGGCCGCCGAGCGTCATGTCGCGGCACCACCACCAGGGGGAGCACTACCACCACGCCCCGGTGGGCCACTGCTACTCGGACGTGACGCAGGGCCACCACTCCTCGCACCACTACGGCGACCTGTCGCTCAAGACGTCGCGGAGCAACAACGACGTCAAGTGCTCGGCGTGCGAGCACCTGGCCATGGCGCCCGAGGGGAAGTTCATGAAGAGGAGCTCCTGGTCCACGCTGACCGTCAGCCAGGCCAAGGAGGCGTACAGGAAGTCGAGTCTGAACCTGGACAAGCCCATGATGCACACCGACCTGAAGCCATCTTCGCGTCCCTGTCACTATCTGCAGGTGAGTGCGTCCGGGGGGTCTTTGGGGTTTTGCTGATGCCGGGGGATGTGGTCGACGGCGTTAGCGGGAGGTGTTGGGTCACTGTTTGTTGAGGTGTGGGGGGTTTGGGGTTTCTCACTCTAAAACGGTGGGGTGGTACTGATGCTGACGAGACTGTAAATTGCAATGCAAAGGGAAGCCATTAACGGAAACCTCCTGACCTACATTGTTTGACTGAACTTCCACATATGACATGACTTTTGTATGCTTATTTCTGTGCAGCACAATTAGTTAAAGGTTATTTGTCAACATTTTCGCATTGCCTTTGTGAACCGGTCCCATTGTCGTAAGGACATAATATAAACTGTTCTCACTCCTATACATGAGATATTAATCCTATCAGACCTTGAAGGATGGTGATTCATCCTGCATATATGTTTTCTGACTAAAATCCTAACCTAAGAAACAAATGACATGAGATAGTGTGTGTTAAATTGTATTTGATTGAAATGGGTCGTAAAACGATTTGAGATATGAGAGTCGCAAATTTTGTAGAAAGCTGTATTCATAACAAAGCACTATTTGTAATAAAGTGAAACAATTATGCAAAATAGAGATAGAGATTCAAATCCGGAAATTGTCATATATAAAACGGTTTGTATATATAAAACTATGACTAAAAGCCATTTGGATTGATATCTGTGGAGGACCCACAGAGTTAATTGTTCTGATTGATGCATTGATAAGCCTTCCTGCCAGTAAAAACTCCCTGCAGTGTTTCATATTCCCGACCGAACGATCCCCATGGCCATGAGTGTCAGGAGCTGTTGTGTGGTTCCCCTCTCACGTGGTTTCCCTAGGGAGCCGTTATCTATAAGAGATGGGGGTCATTCGGACTACTCAATACAACGGCAGAAGACTGAGAGCAACAGATGAGCCCCAGGCACATACAGACACACGTTTACCTGCATGTTGTGTGAAGAAAGTAGTGACATAGATGGTCCCAGGGATAGGTATTTAGAGGTGCCTGCTTCTCCTTCCTGGCGGACACCTTGTTGGTGTAAAAGCTGCTTGTTGTAAGCCTTAAGGCTTCTGGTGAATGGCAGGTCTACAAAACCTAGCAGCCGACACAATAAAATGATATGTTATGTATATACAGTTATGTTTAATGTGTGCAAATGCGAGGATGGAAATTATTTGTACACACAGTTCCTTTGCTGATGCCCCATTGGAGACAAATGTGAGATTGTAGTTGAAAAGAGCAGTTTATACTCGTGACAATAGCTAGAGACATGGTATGTTATTGTAAGTCCCCTTAAAAACATATTTATACACAGAGACGGAAAAGCTATGATCTGACTCATTCTCAAACAGGAATTGTTTCCAGTTGCAAATTTACATGAATTGACACCATGCTGTAATTGTATTGCGGTTTTAAACGGCATTATGTCAAACACAGTATGCTAATATTGGGACTGGAGCACTACATTATGTGAACGCCGGATGGAAGTGCGCATAGTGATCAAGCCACACAATGGAGGGCTGATTGAGAGCGGTGACACTGGCCTCTTAATTAAAACCGTGTGCGTCTCCCCTTATCGTTCGCCATCAGCTGCTTCTTCCGCAAAAAAAAGAGTAAAGCGATTACGTAATCTTTGGGATTATTAATTGAAATCCAATCACCTGGTGTAGAAATGACAAAAGCCAGCTCAAGCTGTAAAACAGCTGAAGCTACGTTTTTAAGCGTTTGTTGAACTACTTTGGTAGGGCTTATGCACGCAGAATGTGGTCTTAGAATTCACGTTTCTTAAAAACATCCCACTCGTGCCCTGAACTGTGCACAGTTGAGGGGCATCGCCCTTTTTGAAGTGTTTATTGGTGGTCCTTATATTGAGTGTCGGAATCTGGTTCCCTGTATAATGCACTACTTAAAGGGGTGACATTATGCCACCAGGTGAGAATGTGATTAATAATAATAATAATATATTTAATTTGTAGAGCACTTTACATTCAGAAATCTCAAAGTGCTACAGAGTTTAAACATATAATGCATGAACAGTAAAAGGGAAATTAGCAAAAGGCTTTTTTAAAAAGATAAGTCTTAAGTTTCTTTTTAAAAACAGCTGTAGTCTGTGGGGCCTTCAGGTGGTCAGGGAGGATAATCTTTGGGCAGCAGCGGAGAAAGCCCGATCGCCCATGGTGCGGACCTGGTCTTGGGTGGTCTGAGGGTGTGTGCTGATTGGCCACTACAAGCCGTTCTGCCTTTTCCAACGGCTTGTAAAGGCTAATCATACTCTCACCTGGTGGTATAATTTCACCCCTGTAAAGGGGAAATTACTAGATTCATCCGATTTAGCCTACTGTTAGGGTACAACTTGGATCTTTATGCTAACTAGCTGCAATGAGAGGTCAGCTGACGACAGCTTGGGCTGGACGGTACTTGGACGAACCCTTTCATGTAACACCGATAGATTCATGGCGCATAATTAGGATTTTGGTTCATTTGTGTCCTATATAGTGCAATATTTAGCCTTTTGGCATTCTGTAGTGAGTACATTGTTCTTATATCGTGCTCAACTTATAGAAAGGTTAGGCAATTTATCATTGAAGCATTTTGTGTCATATTTGTAAACTATCTTTACATCTCGACAGCAATCTATAAATCCCAAAAAAATTGGTGTATGGGGCTGATGCAGGACTGTAATATACTGCATCGATAGTTTAATTCGCCTCGAGTGAAATTATTGGATGGCCTACCTGTCTGTCTACCTGCCTACCTGTCTGTCTGTCTACCTGCCTACCTGTCTGTCTGTCTACCTACCTACCTGTCTACCTGCGCCAGCTCTTATTGCACAGGACTTCCACAAGGCGAAGCAGACTTGAAGGAGGGCTGGGATTTATTTAGTTGGATACTTCAAAATCTAGCATACTCAGGCTGTCTTCTCCAAATTACCTACCCTAGCTTTAATTAGTATAGTGCATCATAAATAAAATACTAAACACAAAAACGAATGTGAACCTACTTATTTCCTCACTATATCCCATGATGCAAAGTGTTTTTTGTCTAATCAGATTCATCCAATGGAGATGGTGAATGTTGGTTATGATGAGTGGAGCTGAAGCAGAACAAATGTATTTGCACCCCCCTATTGTCCCTACGTATATCGATATATAATGAAAACGACCACTACACTACACTGAACAACTACACTACACTACTATAGCTGCTGTTCTCTATGGGACTTTAACAGCTCAGGAGTGGAGGCAAGGAGAAGAAAGGGAAAGATAGGAGGAGTGGAGAGGAGAGGAGACAAGCAGTGTAGGGGAGAAGAGTGGAGACGAGGAGGAATGGAGAAAAGGAGGAGCAGAGCCAGGGAGGAGGGCAGACCAGGAGAGGAGACGAGTAGAGGAGAGAGGAGGCGTGGGATGGCGTGCCACCTCGACCCTATCACCAACAAGTTTAAGCGAAGCGCAAGATTGATTCCACGCGTCTACGTCGGGTCCTAAATAAAATCAATGGGGAATAAACCGGCAGCTTGCAGCATCTGTCATGCTTCTGTTTCTGTTTCTTTATCAACCCCCTCATGAAATCCATTCCTGGCAGCGCCACTGTTGACAAGTCGTCAAGCGTTGAAAGAAACGGACGCGTTGGTTTCCATAGGAGCGAGGGCACGTTGTCATAACCCCCGGTCCCAGGTCCGACTCGCTCCAGCTAGGCCGGGCGGCGGATAGAGATGCAGCGTTCTTGAAGGGCGTTTTAGCCGGAAAAAGCAGACTTCTGGTACTCTACAGAGAATTTTCCCCCCGGTTCAACAACTTTATATCGGTGTCTTGGCAGCGGCCCGCTCAGCCGCGTGCCTCCTTGATGCTCCTGCTCAGATCTGCAGCCCGCCTCCTCTGAAGGTCAAGGCGACGCCCCCACGTCCCTCTGATTTACTGCCACCGCTGGAACAAATGATGTCGCTGCTTGCCTAGCCAGCCGGACACAGCCCACCTCCCCAGTAGGGAGAGCCCCACGCCCCAACACACAGCCCCCCTCACCAACGCTTGGTGTGGGTGAGTGTTGGTGAAGGGGGCTTGGACGGGGCTGGGTAGTTAGGGGGGCAGATTAGGGTAATGGTGTGTATCCATGGCCAGCAGGCGTTCACATAACATCTGGCCCCCCACCGACCCAACTGTTAGCTCAGTTTTCCGGTTCTTCCGCTGAGGTCGTCAATGGATATTGGACTCTGGCTGTTAGGTGGGTTACATTGATCTGGTAACTCAGTGCCGTTTTCTAACTTTATTTGTGTTACATTGTCATGATATTCAGGTGAATATGTCAGTTGGCTACTCCAAACATGTCACTTTGCATACCTGCTGTGGCAGCACATGCTATCGCATGCACAAAAGCCAGTTTAAGAAGCAGTGAATCAAAAAGCGGGCCTGGGTGGTAGCCATGGAGATAATACGTCCCCTCTCCTTCCTACAACTCAGGTTCGAGCTTGGGCTGAAACAGGGGGTTTGTGTCTCGATTTGATACACATGATCCAGAGTGGTTGTATACGATTAAGCCAGGTAGTTTGGGCCCTTTTAGATCCAGCAGAGTGAACAGAACCCACAGGGTAACTCCCTCCGTCTAACTCACTGTGTAACTTGTCCTTGTCCGTCATGGATACAACCAAAGAAGGGCCATTTAGGCCACGTTTCACAGCACTCAGACACAACTGTCACGCTAACATATGTGTGTAGGCTGCCCTGTTTGATGACAAAGTACTGTGAAGAACTTTAACAGGTACATCATTTCCATCGAGTTTTCGTTGTAGGCAGGCGTTAATTGGTCATTCTGTGATTTGAGCTGAAGTACTGTTAAGCTGGGACATAACAAATTCAAACTGTAAACGTTGCGATTGCGTCAAATCTCAGATCTGCCTGAGCAGACTTACACAATCAGCAAGGAGGGAAAAGCCCAGCACAGGACCACACAGGGGAGCATCTGTTCCCAGGAAAAAGGGCGAGTTAGACCAAATGTCACACCATCAACAATCCTACGTCCTCTGCTCCCTGTCAGACGGCAGCCGAGGGACTGTTACAGTGATACCAGCGAGCGATAGACTGCAAAACTGTATGGACTGCAAAACTGGCAGAACGTTAGCGTCCTGGGGCTATTGTCCCTCAGTCTCTCACGCTCTCTTTCTCTGTCTCACTCACACACACACACACACACACACACACACACACACACACACACACACACACACACACACACACACACACACACACACACACACACACATACACACACACACACGCACACACACACGCACGCACGCGCACACACACACGCACGCACGCACGCACGCACATGCACGCACGCTCGCGCACACACACAAACACACACTGACAGAATGTTCCACTTAACATGCTTCACGCTAGATCGATGCGACACAGTGGGGCCAGAGCATATAGCAGGTGGCACCTTCTCGCTTGTGATTGCCGTCCTTGGGAGAAGGAAGCCACGTGTGTGTGTTTGGTTGTATGTGTGTGTGTGTGTGTGTGTGTGTGTGTGTGTGTGTGTGTGTGTGTGTGTGTCTGTGTGTGTGTGTGTGTGTGTGTGTGTGTGTGTGTGTGTGTGTGTGTGTGTGTGTGTGTGTGTGTGTGTGTGTGCGAGTGTGTGAGTCAGTACATAGGCACACGTCACTAATTCACCTTGCCGATATTAATTAGAGTTCATCCTCACGTCAAGTCAGACACTTAAGCTCAGAGGTAATTACTCTTTGTTGTTTTAAGTGCTGTTGTTAATAGATAGACTCCCCCTTAGAAATTAGATTGACCTGAATGGATTCCACTTGTTGCTTTTAAATCACGCTACACACTTGATTAAACAATAAAAATTCTGTACCTGGCAGTTTCCTTTTTGTTGTTTGCATCCATATTCATCGTATTTCATTAGCATGACCCAACATGTCATGTTCCCATAATCCTCCTGGGCTCTGCTTATGCATCCGCCATTATTCATCCATTTTAGACTGAATGTTTTAATTATCCTGGTAATTCAATATAAAGGCTATCAAGATGGTTCTAAATCATGTCTCTTCCCCTCCAGTTGCCATGGTTGCAGTGTTCGGCGGAATTAATCGTAATGTTAGACACTTTAGTGGAGCAACAGCGTCGGAGTGAGCCACTCACCGCAGGGTATTCCTTATTCAGCATGTCTGGTGATCGTTTGGCTGTTAATTAAGTTACTAGCACTGTGGCATTGTAACCTCTGTTTGGATGCTTGGAATACAGTTATGACAACTAGTGCTGTGGTAACAGAAAATTAAACTATGTGAAACATACACAAACACGAGTGTAACTGATGAAGAAAAAATGATAAAGTTATGTAACTATCAGAGTCAGTCCGCAGTTATGTTGTTATGTTAAGGAATAATTTATGATAGAATATTTAGTATATTAACTGAAGAAATTTGTTCCCCCGCTGTTCCCACAAAGTTAGACTCACAAAGACCAGGAAGAGTTTTCCATTGATATGTAAATCGAAATACATTGGCGGGATGCACAGAGGGAGCTAGCCAATCATAATCGATGCAGTGCTCTCGCATTGTATCCTCCAGTGGAATGGTGGACATATCACAGCGAGGATGGAGGGGAGAGGCTAGGGGGATACAGCTGGAGGTAGTTATATGAGGCAGTAATATTATAACGATGCAGATCAACATTTTCCCGATGATTTGGTCGTGGGGTTGGTTGGTGTTCGGGAGCCGCCCTTTGCATGGGGGATGAGGATGGGGACCAATCAGATGCGGATTATAATGCAATAGAGGGAGAGATATGTTCACAGAATGGCCTGTTGAGTCTTATCTCACAACCACACAGGCATACACAAATAATAACCATTATAACCCTCCTTTAAACACAGCTAACGTGAAAATAGCTTAAATAAAATGATCACCTTTGCACTCTTGCAGCTAGACAACAAAGCTGTCAACATGGTGAAGCCTCGGTTATCTTCAGAGGCCGCAGACAGTGGACGCATGCAGCGCTCATATTACATTCAAACTGGTCTTTTGCATTTCTTTAGTTTGTAATTAGTGATTTCAATCAATGTGTCTTCTTTTTAACATGCTATTTAAAAAAGCCCCAGTGTAGTTATGACAATGTATTTCCTTTCTACGGTGACTAATCTCATCGTAATGTTTTGGAGTGCTAACAAAAGTATTAAAGAAAAGCACTCTCTCTCTCTCTCTCTCTCTCTCTCTCTCTCTCTCTCTCTCTCTCTCTCTCTCTCTCTCTCTCTCTCTCTCTCTCTCTCTCTAAAAAAGCCCAAGTGTAGTTATGACAATGTATTTCCTTTCTACGGTGACTAATCTCATCGTAATGTTTTGGAGTGCTAACAAAAGTATTAAAGAAAAGCACTCTCTCTCTCTCTCTCTCTCTCTCTCTCTCTCTCTCTCTCTCTCTCTCTCTCTCTCTCTCTCTCTCTCTCTCTCTCTCTCTCTCTTGCTCTCTCTCTCTCTCGCATTCTCTCTCTCTGTCTCTCTTTCTCTCTCTCTGTCTCTCTCAATCTCTCTCTCCCCCTCTCCCCCTCCTCCCCCCCCTCCTCCCCCCCTCTCTCTCTCTCAGGTGCCCCAGGACGAGTGGAGCGGTTACCCCGGGGATAAGGACGAGGAGATCCCCTGTCGCAGGATGCGCAGCAGCAGCTACGTCAAGGCCATGGGCGAGGTGGACGACGACAGCGGCGACTCGGACGCCAGCCCCAAGACCTCCCCGCAGAGGGCCGTGCGGCCCGACGCCCTGGTGCTCAAGTCAGCCATGCAGAGAGTCCACATAGACCCCCACAGGTAGGAGCGCCCCCTGGGCCGCCGGGGGGGGGGGCTAGCTCTCCAGGTGATGTAGGACACCTGGGGCTGTGATACGCTCAACAATGGCCGGGGGCTGTTGGATAGGTCTGCCCTGATAGCTGTAATAACTGACCTTTCTATCTGCTGAAGTTAACACTTAAAGGGGCTGTAAGTAGGATTCAAGAGCTATTGCTTGAGCTGTTACTGATTTGTTAGAAATGGCCATAGCCGTCCGTCAGATGTTCTTGAGTAGAATATTAGATATTCCTGCTCATTTCTGACCAATCAGGGCATCTCTTCACTGTCCATCTCCCCTGTCAAGCCCAGGTGTGTGAAACGCACAATAAAAGAGAAACGTAGGGAGGGAGAGAGGGAGGGTACGTTTCTTATCATTTTCGACAAGCAAAATACTTTAAGAAGCTTAATAAAAAAAGTACTCATTGAAGTAATTCTAAGGAAACATTTTTGCTAAGAAAGAAATCTTGTTTCTATGATCTTTAACAGCCAGGAAATGATCATTCGAGATGTGGACATTCATCGTGTCATGCCATTCATTCCTCTCAAACACGTCCCTCATAAAGAGGCTGCTTAAGTTAATTGCAAAAGCTTCTTGAAACACAATAAACCTGGCTTTAAGTAGGTGCTCCATGACACCTATGTCAAAACACATTTGTCTTTGTGTGTGTCTTTGTGAAACCAGTGATTAGACATTTCCGTTAAGGTAAAGACCCGGCTTGGCAAGCAGTGATTGGCTAGGTAGCGGTATGCACATTTGTATGAGGTTTTTAGCATTTTAGCCGATGTTCTTTGCTTCTGGTCGTGTAGCCACAGAGCTAGCTCCACCACGGGAATTGCTATTTCTGTGCCGTTCCTCTCGGATGCCTCATAAGATCAGGTAAAGCTGTGCTCTGCTGGGTGTCACTTGCAGCAAATCGGTTTGTTTTGCTGACCTTTATTATCTGCCAGTTCGATGTTTGCGCAACGTTTTACCAGGCCGGTGGGCCTCGTGTTTTCACAGCGCTGTTGACGAGCGTACAGAACAACTGTCACTTCTCTCCCGAGTCGAGCTTGTGGACTACTGCTGGTTGTGTGACTGGGCCTTTTATGGCACAGAGATCCCGACGACCACAACAGACTCATTTCACAGATGTGTCATCATGGCACAAACACAGCTGTTGCTCATAACACAAATGATGGGTCTGTTGCTTTAAGATGGCAGGGCACAGGTAGCAGACTACACTAGTGACGATAACTCTACTACCCGTGCCCTGGTTTATTATAAAGACCCATAATTAGGGTTATGAGTGACCATTTTTTTCCTATGATGATACATCTGTGAATAGTTTCTTATTGTTGGTCTGTAAACCGAAAAGTACGCTAAAACTCTCTGTACTAAGGTGATCCATACTAAGGCCTGGAGCTGTGGCAATCCCCCCTGTCTGGAGCGGGGTTTTATTACAGGGACTCTTTCCCAGGACCCTGATCACCTCCGCCACCTTTGTTCCATAACAAACCTGTCCCCTATTTTGCCTGCCTGCACTGAATAATTGATCCTCAGTCATTATGAAAGCCATAGCTCTCAATGTGTCTCTGATGGGCGGTAGCACAGACACCACAACACGTGCGCCTTCTGGATGCACAGAGGGACGGGCCGAGGCCGGTTCTTTGGGGACATTTTGAAGAGACGTCGTGCATACTTCTTCAATGGTTCCGTTCTGGTACTCCTTTCCCAATGCTCCAGCTGAGGCTTGATCACCTTAGCCTGAGCATGAGCAGTAGTCATCGACAATGAGGGAAGGAACAATGTTGAGTCGGGACGGCTGAGCCTTAGCTGAGCTGCTTCAGCGTCATAAAAGGTGATTAATGACGTGGGCAAGGCGCACATATGCTCATATGTGGCCGCGATATGGCCCTGTGATCAACCGCAATATGTTAACTTGAGGACTATTGGAAAGCAGCCCACATCCACACTATTTCCCCCATAGGTAACTCAATTAATACTTTATGGCATCCGATCACTTCAAGTTTACTACTTTTAGAATTGTAAAGAGATACGAGATAGTGGATTATAATATGTCCGGATGATAAGTCATCAGGACTGGGGTTACGCACCTCCTATGGCCACCGGCACTATGCTAGCACGTTCCAAGAGGTTCGACATTTCTGACAAATCACAAGCGTTCTCTCCACCCCTGTGCCACAGCTACCACTTACAGACCACCAGAGACATGCGGCCACACACCAGCGTGACTCTGGACCCCAGCAGCTTCCACCCGCCGCCCTTCCGCTCGCGCAACCAGAGCTACATGCGCGCTGTCAGCACCCTCAGTCAGGCTAGCTGCGTCAGCCAGGTGAGTCCAGTGTCGCGCCCCGACAGAGCGCACCGAGGCAACCCCCCACCGACGTTACGGGGGCCGGGGAGAGGATGACGGAGTCGGGACGAGGAAGTCGGTTTTAGCTCTGTGGTGTAGCGCTGCTCGAGCTAGCAGCAGCGGTATTAACTTGCTAATTTTGGCGTCGGTTATTTTAGGCTACATCAGCGTAGCCGTGGTAGTCTCCAGTAGAAGTAGACAAGGGTAAGCACAAACAAAGCTGTTTGTTTTTCAATGGATGAAACAGTATGCTAACGATATTTTATGAACGCAAATTTCTGTGTATATATCTGTGAAGGTACAGTTGACGTAGCACTGCCCAGGGTATTTCTATTACATTTCTGTTCATAAGCAAATTACATTCAACAAAATCAGTCAGCTAAACCATATGCAAATGAGGCGCATTAGACATGTAGGCCTGCCTCATTTGTAAGCATTCTGAACATTGCGATAGACTAAGGTTAATGTAGGTTACTACATTACAAGCTTGCACTGCAGTTATTCGTTATATACTCATTCTTTTCTTCTTTTTTACCTCTTGACTAGGTTCAGTGGACACCAGCATTCCTATTTTCCATGTAGAAACATTTACATCTCTCAAAGCTAATCCTTGGTTTGTGCTAAATGGAATACGATAAATCACAATTGTATTTAGTCTTATCATTTATTACAAATACCCGGTATATATATATTATTTTTTTCTTTTGACAAATTTCCCTTTGATTATGATATGTGTCTGTTTGTGTTCAGTTTACGGAATGAAATGTGGATGGAATTTGCTCTAACATGCTAACACTCCTTCATATTTACTGTGCAAAGGGGAAGAATCAGAATGAGAAAGAGAAAGGAAGAGGAAAAATTAAGGACTGCTATTCCTGTTTTTGTCTCTCAGGTGAGTGAGACTGAGGTCAATGGCCAGTTTGAGTCAGTTTGCGAGTCCGTTTTTAGTGAAGTAGAATCCCAGGCCATGGAGGCCTTGGACCTGCCTGGCTCATTCCGCACTCGAAGCCACAGTTACCTCCGTGCAATTCAGGCCGGTTATTCCCAAGACGACGACTGCTTGCCTTCAATGACATCCTCCACTGTCACTTCAACTCTCAGATCCACAACAGGTAAAAAAATAAATCCCTCCCCCACCCCAAGACGCAAGAGGGGGTTTTAGGCTGCATATCGTCATACATCCAAAACATGCGCACATACCTAACATACCTACATATGTACAGTGGGGGACCCTTGAGCTGAAGCCATATGCTAAATGGTTCCAGTCATCTTTCCTTTATTGTTTTGTTCATTTCGAAAGCTTTGATGCGATAATTGTGGGTGTGTGTGTGTTTGTGTGTTTGTTTGTTTTAGTTCTTGCCTCTAGTGTCCGTCCGCCCCTGTCTCTTTGCACGATCCACGCATCATTAGTCCAGCTTTCCGATCCGTCGCTTTACACGTGGTGCCAAGCTGGAGGCTACATAAGGGTGGGGTGGTGGGGGGGGGTCTCAAGGCCACTCCCACAGCTCTGCACATCACACGGACCGCCAGCACTGACACACCACATGGCATGGCTAGGCAGAAAGTACTCTGAGCATGTCCAAACTCCAGCTGTGTTGTTCTAGATACATGATGCTGTACATATATATATGTGTTGTGGGGCAAGGTTTGAAGGGAGGGGTGGTGCCACAATGAACTGATCATACCAGCTAGTACTCTGTCGATGCCCATGCATTAAAAAAAAAGCATGCATTCAAAACTTACATAGTGAAAATTAATCATAGGGTACATGTATATATATATATGTATATAGATATGTATATATCTAGATATTTATATATATAAATATTTAGCAATAGTAATAACATGTAACCATTGCAAGGTAAGTCAACAGCATTAGAGTATCGACATATGCTGGTTGCACAAAGGAACTGTTCCGTAATGGAGATGACAAAACATTAGTTACCTTTCTCATAACTTGTTTTTTGGCAACATTGCTGTGTTGTGTCGCATAAAATGGTTATGCGTATTAGCAGTGTCTTCAAAAAACGAAATCGAAAGAACCTTTCGAATTCTCTTTCATGTGAATTGCTGAAGTAAAATATTTAGAAGGACAAATATACAAACAATGCGTTACAATGCAAATTATTTTTTTTTATCAAACTGAAGGCATTCCGACCTCTGTTCTCCACACTGCTACCAACGGGGCATGTTTTCTGTGACACAGTACTCACAATATAAACCCTTAAAATCATCAGGTTCTTTGTGCAAGCAGAACCCATTCAGAAAAACTACCTTACCGTCAGTGCATTTGGTGTTTGCCTGCAAGAGTAAAGCTATGAACCCTATTGAAACACTTTCACTTATTAGGATTCAGTTTTTGTTTGGTTTCTTCTTTTTTTTTAAAGAAAATGGATTTGAATTGTTCAAGGTTCTCTTGCACTTGTTGATGCTGTCATTTGATAAGAAGAGACATTTGAACGTTTTCTTCAATTTGTATACTTGTTCTATTTGGACATTTTTTTGTTTTGTTTTCTTTCGTAATCCTCTCATGCTTGATTGGGTTTCCATCCACGAATGCAACAAAGTGACAGAAGTGCTGAGGATAAAGGAGTGTCTTCCAATCCCACCGTCTCAACTGCTGACCCTCTACTCACCCAATAGACCACCCTGCGTCCCTTCTGTCTGCTCCAGGAGGGCTTGCAATAGCGACAAGAAAACCCAAAACAATAACTTTATCGTCCATTCTATGATTGGCCGCATTCTTCTATCACAGTTTAGCAGCCATGGGCAGAAACATTGGGGCTTTTTTTTTTTTTTTCTTCCAATAGTATCTGGTTACATCGTTGGTTCTCCTCTTTGAAATGATTTGAGTGAATAGTGGCCTAAAATAGAACAACAAAGAGAGAGTCAAGCCAAATATCGGCTGAGGCTCTCCGATCAATCCCCTTAAAACAGTATTTGTATCGTAGTCCTCTAGTTAAGACGCGCTTGTTAAAGTGGCCTTACCGACCAAATGAGAGGCTAGGGGGCGCCGTGGAGTGGGGGAGGGGGTCTGTGGAGCCCCCCCGTAGGGCAGACGAGCAGCGGGCCCCTCTCCATTTGAGCCGTCGTCTCTTGAAGGATAACCAGGGGAAAAGAACAGCTGGAGGCGTCAGTGATGATGGTCGCAGGTATTTTTAATGTTGACACGCATACATATATCTATGTATATGTGTGTTTTTGCACTGCCTTCTCAGTAAACCCAGTTTAAAAAAACCAATGATAGATTGTAGAAAGTACGCCAGTTAACTTCTCCAAACGACTCACAGAACTCAGAGGCGTTAACCTGCCGTTGAACTCATTTGCTGATAATCAGTCTTTGCCAGGCGTTTGGCGGGAATATTGATAACATTGCAGTGCCCATGCTAATTCTGACTTCTGTGAGTTGTGTGCCGTCAGTGTCTCTATTTTAAATGTGCTAAGACCACCTTATCAGTGTAAATGTATGGCATAGTCCACACTGGCCTGGTTTTTTTCCGTAATGTTTTCATATCGCAACCATTTAAGATAGCACTAAATGTTACTGCATCGCCACTGTCTCCAATCATTTGTGAGAGCAGCGTGTGTCCACTTGTACCTGTTTTGTACTTTTTTTTTCTCTAACTCCATTGACTCCATATATATATATATTCAAGAAAAGATCACGTGTGGCAGAGTCCAAGCCCTTGACATTAAAGTCTGTCAGCCGTCTTTGACTGTGGGATTGCAGCCTCTCCCTGGTTCAGCCAGTGCGGAGGTTCCCCCTTCCACTGGACTTCTCCACCTGGGCCAGTTAGCCTTGTGGCACTGGTCCCGATATGTTCAATAGGGTTCATATCTGCTTCTCGGCCCAATGTCGTGTGATTTCTCTCTTTTTTTATGTTATTCCCTTTACATCTTTTCCTTTGCACAACAAAAGCAGTACTTTGAAAGATGTTTTGAGAGTGCTGAGTCCTAAAAACCAATAAATTGAATTTCAAATTTTACAAAAATTATGGATGATAACGTGTAATTCCAGTTCACACGGTGCGGTGCAGTGAAAAGATGGAAAGAGGGTTGGCATTTTCTGAGATTCTTGAGAAGGCAGTGTAAAATCACCTTGGAAAGCCTACTGTATGTGAGTCCGGTGAAGAGATTTAGTATGGCACTCACAGAGTATTGCGCTACGGATAGGAGTTAAACAATGTGCTTTCCCTTGAGACAGCCCTCTAGCCCTTAAGATCGTTCAAGCAAAGTTAAAACCCAAAACACATAAAGTCTTGATTACGTAACCCCACCCCTTTCACGACCACCTACACAGTATCACATTGTGGTTCTAAATGTGGGTTTATTTAAGAGCTTCAGATGGTAACCTTCTCTCAAGCGATATTCGTCTTTTAAGTACGCCATTGGAAGGGTTGAGCTCAAGTACCTGTGGCAAGTACAGCATCGCACATCCACACACACATCCACACTCTACAGGGAGACGCTTTCGTAACTCAGATCCACCTCCCGAAACCCCGGTCCGCCAATCAGGGACGGGTTTGCATCTGATCCCCGACTCACACGCTGTATGTTTTCCATGGATGTGTGTTCGACGTTCCCGGCTCAGCATCCTCTCTTAAGTCCACGACCCCCCCCCAGCTGTTCCTCCTCCGTGTTGAATGTCCCTGTGCTTGCGTATCCACCCCTCTCTTGCAGAGGGATATGATGGTCTGGATGGCACTTCGTTGCTCAATGAGGACATGATCGAGGACGATGACGGGGCCAGCTCCTCCGCCTATGTGGAGCTGGAGCGGCTGGAGAGGGAGACGGCGGCCGCCCGCAGCCACCACAGCACTAGCTCCACCGTCACGGCCACCTCCGTGCCGCCCACCTCCCCGCCCTCCTACCGGGCGCCCGCGCCCCCGCACCCGCTCCCACGACGCTCGACCGCCTCCTCGGCCGAGGCGGCCGCGGTGCCGCCGCAGGCCATCCAGGCCTTCAAGGAGTCGGCCAACATGGTGGCCGCCTTCAACTCGCAGTGGAAGGACGAGATCTCGGCCATGCGCTACGAGCTGGCGGAGCTGCGGCGCGACGTGTGCGGCGAGCTCAAGACCTTCAACAGCAACTTCTTCAACTTCACGCAGTGCTACAACATGTGGACGCTGTGCCGGGAGAGCGGCAGCGACAGCACCACGCAGACGGACGACCGCGTGTCCGTGGGCATCCAGGCCGGGAGCAGCTGGCCCCGGCGGCAGAACACGGAGGACAAGTCGGTGATGTGCCAGCCCGAGCCGTCGGCCTTCAGCATCATGGACCTCATGGACCCGCCCCGCATCGAGATCATCGAGGGCACCCCGGACGTGTCGCCGGAGGGCTCCAGCAGCCCGGCCAGCCCGCGGCCCATGGAGGACTTCACCTGGGAGATCAGCAAGCAACCGAAGCCCCGCAAGCAAGCGGACACCAGCAGCGGCCACCGGAGCGCAAGTCTGGAACTGTGGAGTCGGAAGTACACCAGTGGGCCAATGTCATACCTGTCTATGTCTTTCTGATCATTCCCATTCTACACACTGTTCACACACACACACACACATGTGTTCACCAGGGATCTTGGAAGGGAGGCCCTGGGTTGGCTGAGAAAAGGCAGAACAGTGCAGTTTGCTTGATGTCCCTTTACTCTTATGTACACAGTCTTACAACCAGAAAGTACAAGTGCAATGCGAAGGTGTCTAGGGCCTTATCTTCAGAGCAGGAGGCACGCTTTGATCAAGTTCAGAATGACGTGACAGAGGAGTGTGGAAGAGAATGACAGATGCCGTGATCCTTAAGTGCCAACTAGTTTAGCATATCTTTGTCACAAAGGAAGATACAAAACCTTTTTGATGAGCTAATCCAATGTTAGGTAAAGTGGTGTAAACTCCACCATTGTAAACGGTAAGGTTCTGTTAGCCTCGATACACAATCGGTTGAAATGTCAAACCTTCTAAAGTAGTTCTGTCTCTCTAGCTCACATTCATTCCAGTTTCTCTTTGAATGGAAACGTTATATTAAGCACCTGAGCAGACTGAGAAAATACTGTGAATAACTTTAAGATAATCCTAGTGTTGGTTTCTTTTTTGAAGAACATACATGTGTGACTTTTACCATATTGCGTTGCAACTGTTCTGTTTACATCCCGATCAAAGCATTCCTTTACCATTGCCTTTTGAACCGAGTTCTATAAAAAAAGGGAAACTTTTTTTACCCCCCCATCTGCTGTAATGTCACAGCGCAAATATAAACACAGTTTTGATCAACAATCCCAACTAAACCGCATAAAGCATCTTTTTTTATTAGTGACTAGGGATCAAGGATATAGTTTCTACTCAGTGGACTCTTACAGTCCCCTGATAAAATGTTTACAGTTGATCAGGACTGTTAAAGGGTTTACAAAGTTGATAGAAAATAGAACCAATAGTTAAGTCTAAGATAGATCATCCATTATGAATGTATTGGCTTCAATTCATTCCTTGCACAAAGCTCTGCATTCATGTTGGGATTTTACCGATGTGTATATAGATGTATCATTTTTGTATATAGAGAAAACCTATATTCAATACTTGTACTGTTTGCAAACTATAACCATACTGTGTTCTGACATGACCGGGAGGGCAAATAACTAGGGTTGATGGTGGTTCCAAACCAAACCTAGCACTTTTTCCATGGTGTCCTACCTTTGAGGTCCATTTGTTCGGTTGGCGGTTATTGATTAATTTATTCACCTCATAGGAATAGTTTGTCAGACTCATATGAATAGTTTGTCTGACTCAGAAATAGTCCTTGCCAGTGTTTCCCAAATCGTTTTATTGTGCAGCAGCAAGCAAAGGTCATCTTGCGTTGGTGTGTCCCGGATGCTTTTAGAAACAGGCTTTTCATGTCACTGACCCCGCAAATAGACGCCAGACAACCGCCGCAGTGGGTCCCTTCTTCTGGCCCTGGTGGAGCGCTGCTGAAAGAACAGGATGGAAACACTGGTCTACACGTAGACAATCAGATCTGCTGAGGGCCTGCCCTCCCCTCCCTCCCTCCCCCCCCCTCCCTCCCACACAGAGGTGCTCAGCCCCTGCACCTCTGAATGTACTCACACCGCCTCACTAGTGATGGCTTAAAGTTTGTGTTTTCATCCTAGAGAATAGGCAGGCAAACAGGGGCAGTCTGAATCCCACCACCCCTACCCTATACCCCCCTTTCTTTCTTTCTCTCTTTCTCCCAACCACACATCCTGCTTAATTTTCCTTACCCCCCATCATCATCACCACCACCACCATCACCTATCGTGTTAACATGCCGCTACCAAAGTTCTTCCCTGGGGGGGGGCCCTATGGAAGCTGAGGGGGGCCAGCTTTACCACTCAGAACCACAGGTTCTCTCAGAAGGTGATCCGTGGATGTTCACGCAGAACAGGGGGTTCCTCCCGTCCACCAGAGCCCCTCTGACTGAGATCTCGGCTGTTAAACGTACCTGGAGGAGAGAGACCTCCCTCACGTCGTCAGTGAACGCGAGTCATCTCTCACCCCTCCCTCCCTCCCTCCCTCCCTCCCTCCCTCCCTCCCATCCCTATCTATTCTTTCGGCCGACCAAAAGACGATGAGAAACGTGGCACTTTTTAAAAGAAGATGTTTATATACGGAGAAGACTGTGCGCCCATGGAAAGATCTGTGAAAGAGAGAGGAAAAGAGCGAAAACGAAACAGAGACACCCTCATTGGAGTTGTTCATGTTCAATCGAGACGTCCGGTCCGGTGATTGGTTGAACAAGGTGGAGTGCTGAGCGATCGGTCGCTTGCCTCTCTCATGCAATGCAGGAGTTAAAGAGGCCCGCTGTCCGTGGGCACTCTTTGATGACGTCCGCTCCTTCTGGGCAGCGGTCCCCTCTCTCTCAGTGTTTTGTTCTGTTTATTATAAAAGACATTTCTTAGGTGATTGACCTAATCGTTGGCATCTCTGCACAGTAGAATGAAAACAATTCAGTTCTACGTTTTCTTTGGTCATCAGCCCATCTTCCTGGTATTAACAGGCAGAGTTAACAGAGAATATATATATATATATATAAATATATATATATATTTGTATAATATATATATATATAATACCTAGAATGATAATTATATTGATAATGAAGAGGCAAATGACTGTGAGAGCCTTTTGCAAATGAGCCTATAACTATTTTAAATATATACATATATAAATATATAAATACAGACATATAAACCTTTTGGAGAGCTTGTATTCGTATTCACCTTTTTGAATGATTAAGAGGGAAGTGCAGCGGCGTTCCCTACCTGCATCCTTCCCTGTGTCTTGGGAATGCAGACTCAAAGGTGCTCAATCCATAATGAAGACTGGCAAATCATCGTGGTTTCAAAAAGATGTACATTCATTCATTCTATGCAAGTCCTTTGTTCTCTGTCACATTGTTTTCAAGCGCTCAGTGTTGGCTGTTCATGGTGATATATTCATATTTAAAGTCATCAACACTGGAGATGTATCACATTTTTCTGTTGTGTTCAGAGCGTCAGTGGGTTTTGTTTTGCATGGGCCTCGGGGGCAATGCTTAAAGAGTTACTAGATACTTGAAAACTTTTGCTGCCCTCCTAAGGTTATCTTATCTGGAGAACGACAGAACACTATATTTTGACCATTGGATCTCAGCCAACACATACATGTGGTCAAGTTAGGAAGTCACTCTTTGACTTCTTGTTCTTTTCAGAAACATTTGATAATCTGGTTCTGAGATTCGGTCTGTGTTTCAGTGAGAGAAACCTGTCAGCATAGTACTGTAGCACAAAGCAGAGCGTTGGTTGATCTTCATGTTGTCAGTTGTGTTCTCATTTTTTACATGACAAAGCTTACGATGGAGACTCGGGTGTACTGGTAGCCTCATGAGACCATCCTGCTCTCACAGTGAGTTCACGCTCTGTTTCTCTCTGGAGGTCAGGCAGGGCTTGATTCTGTTGAAAGCCTCTTTCAAAAATTACAAAAAGGTAGGGCCAATCAGTGCACGGGGGCGGGGCTTCGGTTCTAGATGAACTAGGAGTGCTGCAAACTGCCATTTAAAAAAACAATTGCACCGTTGTAAAGTGTAGCGATGAAAAGAGCAATCGAAACCTTTCTGTCCAAAATAACAACGGGAAAAGGGTTTTCATTCTAGGTAAATGTGTGTTGCTTTACGTCCTATCGGATTCGGCAAGAGCAAAGAGTGCAAGAAAGTCACTTAGTTATTCTGATTGACTGGAGTGTTATGGGCTTTGCAGAGATTTGGAATAATTTGTTGCCCAGCCAAGGCCAGACTGATATTCATTGAGAAACACAAGCTTGAATATCTGGATGGTCTGACGAGGCTAGTAGATTTGGGTTTTTGAATGGATTTTTGAATGGAAGCGGTTATTTCGTGGCACTGCCAGAAACGTATCATACAGGAAATAATACAGAATATTTATTTTATTCATGGATTATTTACCTCAACTACCAACAATAATGTGATTTAGGGAAAAAAATAATCTAAACCATCCATTTTTATCAAACTGTCAATTTATGTTGCTGTTAATGGTAACGACAAGGCAACAATAAGATGATTACATAAGAATTAACTGACAGAAAATGGACGTTAACAAGGATGTTGATGACTGTCTCACAACAGTAATCTGGGCATTCAGTTCCCAAGAAAACATGACCATTTGAAGTGGTAATATAAACGATATACAGTTTACATATATTGCCAGCAAAAGTACTTAAAATAGTACTATAAATATCTTGAGTTCCATTTTTTATGCAATGAAATCCTAAATAAACTGAGCAAAAGCATATCACTTATTTTAGGTCCAAATAAATTAACATTCCCCTTAGATGTAGCAAAGTAATGGGACTTTGATATATTTTAGCAAAAATAACATTAAATGTATATATTATATAAAACATAATAAATACCAAATGGGTGAGGTTATCAAATATACTTCCTTGACCATGAGTCCATTTCGTCTATCTCCATGATATGAATACTATATACATAAATGAATTTCCCCTTTGACCTCTGCTATGTTCAAACCTCGGAGATGACACCACTGGTTCCTGCAACAGCTTTTTATGATTGGCTCAATGTGAGCCAATCACAGCCAGCCATTGTAGCACCTGTTTGGTGCTATCCCTGTGGTTTGATTGGCCTGTTCTCTTATATGTATCAATTTGTTATTAAGAAGGAAACTAATATAAATACTAAGGCACAAATTATGTCAAAATAATTTTAATTAAGTTTGTTTACAATGCTTGAACATAGTTTTTTTTATTATGATTACCCCTTAATAGATTTATCTTGCTGTATTTACTTAATGAATCTTCAAAATGTGCTTCTCTATGTTTTGCATCAATCATGTTGCAATTTTTCAGGGATCTCAGACTGCAATGTTTGGTGAATTACATTTTGTCAAAAATGATAAAGGATCCTTTTTAAACATGTAACGTTTAGCTTGCATTTATTAGCTTTTGCCTGATTTTTTCCTGTGGTATTCGGATTTCATTTGAATATTTTCGTAATAATTATTATAATTTTTCTTTGTGAGGTGTTTCCTGTGAATTTTCAGTTCAAACGTTTATTGGCCTTATGTATTTTTCATAAATTGATATGAAACGATAAAGATTTGTAGAATGTTTTTGATAACTGAAAGTGCTAGAAGTGGGGGTCATAGCTTTACAGAGGCAGCCAAAGATGTTAGTGAAACTTTTTTTATTATCTCGGCCTGTGTTTCATCCCAAAATTGCCATATTGTCGATATTCCTACCAAATATTTCTTCCGCTCAAACACTCCACAGACAAAACATTTCTTCTTAAATTAATCTTCCAGCTATGTATTGGTTTTGTACTAAGCTTATCACCCATTATTGCTTTTCTTTCTTTTCTTGTTTTTTTATATTTGTTTGTTGTATGTTTTTTTCCCCCCTTTTTTCGTTTTAGGCGCCCGTAGCTTAGCGGGGGGGCGTAGAGTGTACGGTAGGTCTGGTAGGGAACCATTTTATTATATATACATATATATATCCTTATTTTCTATGTTGTTAACACATACCATGCATTTGACCTCACTCATCTACATATACCACTCAGCGCAAGTGGAATGCATCCCCAAATCGCACACACCGTCATATCTGCACATTATGTAAATACACATGTAAATGTTTTCATCCGTTTTTTCACTGAATACATTAAATACATTATATTAGACCCTCTGTCCCCTGCCAAGAAACTGCATGTGCGTGAACTGTGCTAACATTTTGTAAGAGAAACATGGTAGAAAATATTAACAATATTGTGAAGACTCTTTCTGTGTATCTGTGTTAACACACAGCACATTACAGGACATAATATAGATATGCAGAATAACTACATATATTTATTCAAATATTTTTGTGCTGGTCTTCACAGTAACTTACAGAAGACCATCCACGTCTGTACGATGTTCCACAGCTGATGCTTGTGTTCCCCTACTGGTTATGTGCTCCACTTTGTTTTAGAGGAGATGACTCTCTAGTCGGAGGCATGTCTAGTTCCATCAACCTGTGGATGCCTCAGACCCGGTCAGGTCATGAGGATTCTAGAATATTTAGTTGTTTCCAAACTAACTTACGCCTTCAGTGAAGACAGATACAGGTCATTAAGAGGCTGGCGGGGGTCATGTTTTTTATATTTAAAGGCTTCTTTTAGTGAGGCTGTTTCGTAACTCACTACTTTATGGATCTTTGGCAACCGTGCAGAAAGCAACTCGCCTGACAATGGTCCTGGGCGCCCATCTGTGCGAGGCAGAAACAAGGCGAGATGAAAAGCCTGCAAAGGCGACTGCAAAGCCTTGGGCTCTGCGGACTGGGTTCCACAGAGCCACAGCATCAGGCCCAACACTGCCAGATAGAAGGAGATTAGGCTTGATAGCTAGATGTGAAATATAACCCAATATCACCTAACACAATAACTGTGTGTTCTTGTGTTGGACACACAACGCCACACGCGCAGAGTTCAGTTATCAACTGCCTGATCGGTTATTATTTGTTCTTCCATTTTTAATAATTGCTGTAATCTCATCCTACCTTAACTCCTGCTGAAGAATATATAGACAGATATTTTTGGTGTGATCCCTGAAACAAAAGCACAACAGCTGTTGTGTCTGGGCTATTACTAAACCTGATGGGCCCACTTCTCAAAACGAAAGCAAAAATGGGCCATGCATATAACGAGCACATTAAAGAGAAAATACAAGGAATACATAACACTAGCAGATATAATAAAAATAAATAAATAACAATATGTAACGAAACCACACCATGCGCCGACATGGTCCGACTTGGTAACAGGCGGAGGGCGGTTGTGGTGGGGGGTTGGGGGTCCTAGCGGGGTCAGTCCTCGCGTTCCTTCGAAGCCCTGGTAGTTGCACGTTTTAGCCCTGGTGCAGATGGGGGGCGCACGCTGCACGATATATGTGTCTTCAAGTCTGCTGCTAGAAACCTTCTTAATTTGACCCAATGTTTGATCTGTGTCGAAATCCACCTGCAAAGCCATTACTGGGTGAGCCGCTGCCATAAGCTGATTCATGAGCAGTGGCAATTTCTAAAGATATAACTTCTTTAAATTCTCTGAAGTGAATCCTTCTATTTTATAATGACACAAAATAGCACACAAATAGTGCTACACTATTTCCTACAACGTGACCTCTAACTTATTGAATGAGTTATGCTTCTGAGATACCTCTGATAAAGCACAATCTAGCTGCTAGCTGCAACCTGAACACCAGCAACAACAATGTTGTCACTCTTTGATTGGAGGTAACTCTGAGGATTTTGCATAGGCTGCTACTTCCAGCTTCCTCAGTTGTCTGGAACGATGGTCATATATAAGGAATAATTCAAAAAGGGGTGTGCCATTATTGGAAAATAATGAACATTAATATTTTCAAATATCTCTAATAACGAAGTCACCCTAGGCTGGTTTATTCCCCTTATACCACAGTTATCAGCAGTGATTAGATATGAGTTACTTTGCTTTGTTTTCTTTGTGTTATAGCTATTTAAGTCCAATAATTTTTTCAATATCATTTAAAAACTCTTCTGCACAACAGAGTCTGAGATAAATGCACAGTATACATTCTGTAACACTGCTTATTGATTTATTATATCTATTTAATTTGGTTTATTTTAAATTATTCACTTCGATTATGGTATTCTTTTAAAAGATCACTCTCTTGCTTTTTAATCATTCTAACTTATATTTGGTTAAATCCTCCAAGCACTATCATGAGACCACAGCATGAGATATATTTCTTATGTTGGATCTCCCGCCATGTGACAGGAAGGGTCATGATCAGAATAGCAGCCTCACTCCACCAACCACCGCTAATTGAGGCTGATTTTCACTGAAACACCTTGTTAATAGAGTGGAAGATCTCAGCACAAAGTCTTGCACTTTGTTACTTCATCAAAGAATGGCCCATTAGTTATTTTCTCTCTTCCCCCTGCTTTTCTGTGTTCAGGGCAAAGGGGATGTTTTACAAGGGCTGGCTGTGACGTGATTTGGGCTTTTAAACTGGCCTAACAGTTTTCTTCATGTCCAAGACTGCATATTGAGGCTATTTATGCTCTGCTCTGACCATCGCATAAGTAAAGAAAAACAGTATGCTGCCTCATAAATTTAGAGGTAACAGAACCAGTATATTAGCTGGACAGTGTATATATTATATGTGTCCATCAGAGACAACATCCAGTGGAACAATCTTATTTTTGTTTCTCTTTTTCTATAAACCAAGGGATTGAGTCGATTTTAGTTTGTGTCTGCCCTAATTTGGATATCTCTCGTTGTGAGCAAAATTCAGGAGACAACATCACAGGCCTATACAGGAAGACCAGGAATATCCCGTCGCTATTTGTCAAAACTGCTTCTTTCGGCCCGTTGATTTGTAACGGTTTGTTGTGATGTTTTTGTTTGGTTTCCATCCATGAGAGGTTAATCCACCTTGCATTCATGGGGGCATCACCACTGTATGTATATATGTATGTGGCTATGAACAACGACATTCTCGGTATACCGCACCCCCGTCCCTGGAGGGACGCAGCCACCTCCTGGGGCCCAGCCCCTCTACAGAGCACGAGGTCTGGCCCCAAGCAGCCCCGCGCCTTGTCCTCTGTCCAATCAGCCATCCATCATCCACCCATCCATCACCTCATTCATTCAACAGCTCGTTCCACGCAGTGCTTTCATAGGCTCCCGTACAGCGTAGCATAATAGCTGCTTTTTGAATGGAAAACATCAATTCATCCATTTTTCTTTCTTTTTTTTCTGAACACCCCATGTGATTTGACATCCTGTAGAGACAGCAAGGCTCCAGGGCTCAGTAATGAGGACTACTATCCAATGCATGCGGGCCTAATTGATAGCAGGAGTGAGCAACAGCAGACCCTGAGAGCATGGATTACTGTCTCTAGGTTACGAATAGGATCGCTTTTATTTTCAGATATTAACATCGGTGAAAGGGAAAACAATTCTCTCTGAAGACTCTTTATAATTACGCATTGTTTTCTTATTTTACGAACTATTGTTATCATTAGTAAAGGCCACAGGTTACTAAGCAGTAATTTGACGACCACAATCAAGCCTGGTTAGGATTTACACAACAGGTAGGGGCGGCAGGCGTGCGTGCGTCACATGGTCAGCCCCCATGTCCACGCCTGCTGCCGCCCCTCAGCCATCCCCACTCCATCCACCCAGTCCATCCATCTCGAGCCCAGCAAGGATAGTGCTCCACACCGGCCCCCAGGCCGTTCCAGTCCACAGCTATGGTAAGCGTAGCCCCTGGTATACACGTGGAGCGTAGGTGGATGGATGGAGAGAGAGAGGCCATGCGAACGGACACTCGGAAACGTTCTGAGATAACCACCAAATTGACGACAAAAGATGGAGGCAAAGGTATTTTTTAAGGCCCCGGTTGAAAGAGCAAGAGACGGAAGGTCTGTGACAACACTGCGGTAAAAAAATTAATTAATACATTTTGGGGCCACATTTTACGTGAAGTTCATTGCTACGATACTGAGCAGTTATGGATTTTTCTCATCAGCATCATGCTTTGATTGAGAGTGGATAAAAACAAAGTGCATATAGCATAATTGTAACTGATTTAAATCCTTGATGGCTATGTATGGTTGCCATGCAACAGTGCAGTTACGTTCATGTAAAATGTGACTTACTTTTATGAGTGAAAGGAGATTTAAAATGAAAAAAAAGATACCTGGACATGTGCTCAACATACTCTGCAAGCTTCTTAACCCAGTCAAAAAATTGATACAATTTAGAGAAAGATATTCATATTTGTGCATTGGCTTTCAGTAATGACCAAAAATGACCCTATAATACATTGAGAGAAAACAATTCATTGTGTTTAATTGTCGCTGTCTCATCAATGTCTGGATCCACCTACACACACTGCAGCGTCTTGACAGAAACAGAATGCTTAAAGAGACACGACACACTAAATCGCTTTTGGCAGTTTGCTGCCATCTTGAGGTGACAAAAGGTAGACTGCTCTAGGTATGCTCTGATTTGCACCTACATGGAAAAAAAACTTCACTTTACTTTACATCGAAATCCACCTGGTGTGATTTTACTTTTAGATGGCTGCAATCTAAAATAAAATGGTGTAGTGTGTCGTTACTCTTTTTTAAATTCACTCTCATTTTATATGTGCTCTTTACCAACACAGTGAAGAATGCTGTCTGGCCAAGTCAATGCTTGATCTGTGAATGTCTGTCTCCGTCTCTCTTCTAAGTCTCGTCAATGCTTTCTAGCAATAGCATTTTAATAGTAATCATGAAATTATATCATAGCTATTGTATGCTTACATGTTAATACGAAGAGTGTTTTATCTATAAGCTATAATCCTTTGATGAGCATTATGAATTATCCAGATAATTGTGATACTATGCTTTAAATAAGTAGCCAACATTCCATGCAAATGTGAGAATTGGAAAACTTTGAATCTACAACCCATAGATTTCAGCTTTTAAATGTCCAGAGTGCTACGTTCTGTTTATCTCTTGGTCTGTCTTTTTGTATGCTTATTGTAGCCTACTGAATGTTCAGCCCCCGAGTGCCACCGTGTTGCCTGGTCTGAGAGTTGGATAATGCATGGGGGCTGGTGGAGTACTGCTGGCCTGCCTTTTGTAGATTCACCTCACCCTAGCCTCTTTGACCAGTAGGGATTAGTTTTGCTATCGCCCTGTAACGGTCACATTGAATAGAGGTTATGTTAACTTTCTTGGTTAATCTTACTTTGTTTGTTTTTTTTGCCTTTCGCTGTTATTACAATCCTAATTTCTATAAACTGCTTGAGCAGTAAACATGGAAGAATAGCATTTCCAACGATCAATTAAAGAATGGATACAGATACTTGGTCAGCCAGTCACGTTTTGTGTGTAGTGTTGCCTATGAATGTTGTCCGCTTATTTGTCATGGACATTAGGAGACATTGTGAGAACAGGAACACATTTAAGGCTGGACATTGATATAAGATGATAGTAATCAGCCATGAAGTATAACTGTAATATATGGGTCCAGAATTTGACCCCACTCCCCTGTGGAGCTCCTCTTCATAACAATATACTTCTCAGTCATTTCATAGAAGTGTGAATGAAACAATAGGCGTTGTACCGTATGTTAACGGTAGGTATACAGAGAGACAGTCCTCACGGTGTGTGTGTTAATGATGTGTTTCGCTCTGTATTGCTTCCCTAACTGCTGTCGCTTGCCTCTTCCAGGGATCCAGTTTCGCCTCCCCTCCTCCTGCAGCGTGGACAGGGCTCAGCCCCCTCCAGGTACCCTTCTAGCCTCCCTGCTCTTTCCTCTGCTAGGTAGCATTACCCACTAGCTGTAGGTACCCTCCAGGTACCCTTCTAGCCTCCCTGCTATTCCCTCTGCTAGGTAGCATTACCCACTAGCTGTAGGTACCCTCCAGGTACCCTTCTAGCCTCCCTGCTCTTTACTCTGCTAGGTAGCATTACCCACTAGCTGTAGGTACCCTCCAGGTACCCTTCTAGCCTCCCTGCTCTTTCCTCTGCTAGGTAGCATTACCCACTAGCTGTAGGTACCCTCCAGGTACCCTTCTAGCCTCCCTGCTATTCCCTCTGCTCGGTAGCATTACCCACTAGCTGTAGGTACCCTCCAGGTACCCTTCTAGCCTCCCTGCTATTTCCTCTGCTAGGTAGCATTACCCATAGTTATAATCCAATACTTCACCTTAAATCTCAGGCTGTTCTGTAGAGTGGCTGCATTGTATTTTTAGTTTAGTAAAAAAGTGTGAAAGATGTAAAGAAGAATCGTATTGGTGAAATTAGTTGAAATGTTAAAGTGCAATTGTAATTTGTCTCTCTGTCTTGAGCTTGGGATAGGGTTTGGTCATCCATTTTCCCATCTGTTGAGAGATTAGTCTGTATTTTTCGAGGTAAACATTCATGTCCAGGCTGTCTGAGCAGCATTTTTAACAGTGGGCTGATTGTATTAAATCTAGTGCCAATCTGTCGGTGGGATTCAAACGCCATGAAGCTTCACAAAGATAACATGTGCAAGTAACTTCAATGTAAAGCAGCAGTAGCTAAGCATACCCCAGTCCGGAACTGCTATTTTAGGTGACATTGTCATTTAAAAATTGAATGAAATAGGAAGCGACCGTATTAAATTGATAAAAAGGCAAAGCAGTGAGAGCAGAGATAAGCATGAATGGTGGATTTTATCATATTAAACGTTTCTCCGCTATGAGCACGACGTGACCCACTTTTAGTCACCTCTTTTACATAATACGAACAGGCTCCAAATCTTGATCCTGTTTTGCAGAGCAATAACACTCCACCAAAATACATCCTCTGACGGCATCTTTAAAACAACAGCATAGAATTACATAACAGGTGTTAAAAATGAGTATTCATTCTGGTTTATTCACCTTTAGTTTAGAAATGTTTATGCATGTGTGCCTATGTGTATGTGTTTTTGTGTGTGTGCATGTGTGTGTGTGTGTGTGTGTGTGTGTGTGTGTGTGTGTGTGTGTGTGTGTGTGTGTGTGTGTGTGTGTGTGTGTGTGTGTGTGTGTGTGTGTGTGTGTCTGTGTGTCTGTGTCTGTGTGTGTGTGTATGTGTGTGTGTGTGTGTGTGTGTATGTCTTACTGTGTATGTGTGCACACATGTGCCTGTAGAATTGATCAGCCACACCTATGATGACATTAGTATTTGCAATCATTATGAAAGCCTCGTTAACATTGTCTAATTAGGAAGAATCAATTGCTCTGAGCACTCAGTCCCACAACACAGGTGGCAAGATGGATGGCGGTCTGTTGGTTTGTGTGTGTGTGTGTGTGTGTGTGTGTGTGTGTGTGTGTGTGTGTGTGTGTGTGTGTGTGTGTGTGTCTGTGTGTGTGTGTGTGTGTGTGTGTGTGTGTGTGTGTGTGTGTGTGTGTGTGTGTGTGTGTGTGTGCCTGTGTGTTATGTGTGAGTGTGTGTGTGTGTGTGTGTGTGTGTGTGTGTGTGTGTGTGTGTGTGTGTGTGTGTGTGTGTGTGTGTGTGCCTGTGTGTTATGTGTGTGTGTGTGTGTGTGTGTGTGTTCGGTGTGCGTGTCACATAGAGCCCCCTACCTTTTGAAACAGGTATTTTTGTTGATTTGTTGCAGGTCTATGAATCACTGTCTTTCTCTCTCTTACACACACACACACACACACACACACACAAACGATAATGATATAAAAAGCACATTGGCATTTATCTTTTGGAAAAATATATTGAAGCCATACAGCCATACAGTTATCTTATGTATTGCATGTTAATCCAACCCTTCATTGCACTCAGTTGTTGCAATAACACAATGGTGAGAAACGGTTAGGGAATCTAGTTCCCTGTTTATCTTTACAATGTAAGTCTTGGCTTGACCTAAAAACACTGCAAGAGTGGGCGCAGCATTAGTCTTGACCTTGTGTAGAGGAAACAGCTTGTTAGTGGTTGCTTCTTACTCTTTAGAGCCAATGGATGGGAGACAACCAATGAACTCTGTTTCATTAGGAGGCGGGCTAAGGGCCATAATTGGTAGCAAAGTGGGTCTCACGTGATTGGCTGATGTGAATTTACACTACCCCCAAGGGTGTGCACATGGTGATAATCCAGTATATTTATATATATTTACCTTTTCATCGGGGCGCGTGTCTGGAGTAACACTTTATTCAAGCAGCTTCACCATAGCGTGCCTTAGCCTCTGTTACAAAAAGGACACTTCTTATCGCGTTGGGTCTCGTCCAACCGTACCACCTGGTCCATCTGGTCGACCTCCGCCCAACCAACTCTCTCGTTTGCATCGAGGAGGGAACCCTTCCCTCCTGCACACCCCCAGGGCCCTCTTCTCTCTCTCGCAGCGACACACCATGTCCACCCATTCCCGGCTGGCCTCGCTTCTACTTTCACTTACTTCAATCATTTCTCCTGACCTCTCTTCTCCAAGCGGCCAAGAGTCGGAGTTAACCCCTCCCTCCCCCGGACCAGCCAGCGGGCCGGCTGCCCTCTTACCCATGATGCTTCTGTGATTCTGTTCCGCTCTGACTCTCTACACCAAAAGCTGCTTCTGACCCCCCCCCCCCCCCTCCCCCTTTCTCTCTCATTCTGTATCCGTTCGTCATACCTCGTCTCCCCCCCCCTCTACCTCCTACAACCCTTCTGCCGCCCACCACCCACCTCCGTGATCCATACGCCCCCACCCCCCCAAACCCCACCCCTTCTCCCCCCCCCCCCCCCCGCAGCTGTGTCCTTCCCCTCAGGCCACACCAAGAAGACCCCGCCTCCCGTGCCTCCCCGCGTCACCCCCGCCACCCCCACCTCCACCACCCCCACCACCACCACCACCAAGCCTCTTATCTCTGTGACAGCCCAGAGCAGCACAGAGTCCACGCAGGACGCCTACCTGGAGGGCCGCCCCCCGCGGGCCAGCGGGGCGGGGCTGTGGACCACCGACAGCCTGGGCCGCGCCATCTACAACTCCACCGACAGCCTGGACAGCGGCAAGGCGGCCACCATGGCCATGGAGGCGGCGTCGGCCGCCTCCATGGGCGGCAAGCGGCACGCCTCGCTGGGCGGCAGCCACACCTCGGTGCAGACCTGTGACAAGGCCGTGCTGGTGTCCAAGGCCGAGGAGTACCTCAAGACGCCGCGCTCCTCCATCGGCATCCAGGTGGGGCCGCCGCCGCCGCCGCCGCCGCACGCTCACTCTCGCTTTCGCTTTCACTCTTTCTCTCGCTCTCTCTCTCGCGCTCTCTGTCTTTTTCTCTCTCTCTCTCTCTCTCCCCCTCGCTCTCGCTTAGTCATTCTCTCCCCCTCTCTCTCTCTTTCTCTCACAGTCTCTTTCACCCTCTTTCTTTCTCTTCCTCTCTGTCTCTCTTCCTCTGTCTCTCTCTCTCCCTCTCTCTTTTTTTCTCTCTCGCTCTCTCTCACCCTCTCTATCTCTTTCCCCCCTCAATTTCTCTCTCCCTTTCTCTTTCTCCTTCTCTCTTTTCTCTCCTCACTTTCAGTTGCTCTACTGCCCTTGCTCTCTCTCCCTTGCTCTCTATCTTCCTCTCGCACTCCCTCTCTCCCTCAGTTTCTCTCTCACACTCTATTGCTTATACACACACAGTGCTTGAGTAGGACCTGTGCTTACGGGTAATTTAGGTATGCACGCTATTTATCCATTTGTAGATACTCATCATTTTATCCCAACATTTATCCCATCTCAGTCATTCACTCTCTTGCACTTTCTCTGACTCCAGCTTTGCTCTTGCTCCTCTTTCTACTTTGGTTGTCTCCTCCCCTTCTTTATCTCTCGCTATCCTGCTTTCTCTCTCACTCTCTCCTTATCTGTCTCTCTCTCTCGCTCTTTCTTGCTTCATCTCTCTCTCTCTCTCTCTCTCTCTCTCTCTCTCTCTCTCTCTCTCTCTCTCTCTCTCTCTCTCTCTCTCTCTCTCTCTCTCTCTGTCTCTCTCTCTCTCCTTCTCTGTTGCGCCCTCTCTCTCCACCTCTCTCTCCCTCTCTGCCTCTCTCTCAATCGCAACATGCCCCTCATCAGATGGATCTTGTTGTCCTACTTTACTGTGATGAGTAATCTGCATGCTGTTGACATTTGATCTGAATTCATTTGAGCGGGCCCCAGGCCAGGGTGAGTAGGCCTCTATTGATCAGCTCACCCGTGGAATCAGCTCGCGGTCAAAGACAGTCATCCATTACTTGATCTTGCTCAATGGAGGCTATATAACTTGATGTTGTGCTCTCTTATGATAGACCACCTGCCACGCAATGAATCATAAAATAGCTCATTGGTAGAGTCATTATCATCCTCATGATCACCATCATCTTCATCACCATGCTTGCCCTTGTCTTCCATGCATCCAGCATCAGCCAATCACGTCACGACAATACTGTCACCGTCTCAGGTGAGCCAGCACTGATCTCCCCATCCACATCATCTCGTTGATAATACTGCCTTTCAGATGTTAAAGTCACAATGTGTAAGATTAAGCCCCTCCCAGTGGGTGTAGGCGAGAGACCTCAGAATTACCGTAACACAAATCCAAAGTGTTCTGACCACTCTGAATGTCTGTGCAACAGCGAAGACTAACTAGGGTCGAAAGTAAGAATCTTGTAAACAAAGAGAGAGGTACGGGCTTGCCAGCATTTTTTGTTTTTAGAATATATCAGGTATAGAATGGGATTTTATTGATAACACTATTTAAATCATGATCGATCAGCAATGACTACAGAAATGTCCTGGTTATTTAAAGCTGCCAGCTAGTTGAAATGTTAAACTTGCGATCTTGAGAAAGTCAACCTAAATGTCTAGACTATAAATATATCTGCTTATAACTTTGGAAATGTTGCACCTTGTTGTTTAGGTAGATATTCTTGTAAATCCATATGCTTGCAGCTTTTAAATTATAAATAGAAACAAACAGCCTCCCGTTTTGTGTACAGGACAGTGGAGGTATGCAGTAAAATGAAACTAGCCAAACTATGAAATTATTGAGCAGTAAAAAGCAAATTCTAAAAACATAGGATGCTTTATTATGTTGAAAAGTTACGTTCCTCTTAAAAGTAGTCCTTCCATGTTGACATATTGTCTACAGAGGAATGAAGGTGAGCTCTCCTGTCTTGTGTTCCCCAGGTGGAGTCTGCCACGGACTCTGAGTGTGAGAGCAAAGGTCTTCCCCAGTTCCATTCCATAGGCATCCAGGTGGAAGACAACAAACGGTAAGACGCCGATGCATAGCTAGCCATTACCAACTCTGTTTCCCCAAACAGTAAACACTCCTTCCTAAATATCCAGGAACAAACACTGTATATGGTGTCTACAGTGAGGTCAACATGAGACCTCACCCCCCAACCCCACGTTGACGTAGCCCTGATAGCGACGGAGTGAGACAGGAAAAGGGCTATGCGTTCGCTGACGTAGCTCCTCTGCCTCGATAGAACGCTGGCCCTCTCGTTGTGTAGACATGTTTAAACCCGCTCGTGGTCCTCCCCGACCGACGGAGTACCGGTCACCGTCTCACCGCCGTTCCTTCCCCTCCCCGAAGGCACGGGCGCTTCAAGCGCTCCAACAGCGTGACGGCAGCGGTGCAGGCCGACATGGAGCTGGAGGGCTTCCCCTCCATGGAGGACAAGGGCCTGCAGTTCGGGGGGATGGGCGCCGGCGGCGGCTTCGGCCGCCACTCGGAGCCCAGCACGCCCACCGCGTACGGGGCGGTGCGCACGGTGCGCACCCAGGGGCTGTTCAGCTACCGCGAGGACTACCGGCCCTCCAGCAGCGGGCCCCCCAGCCCCCAGCCCGACCCCTGGCTGTCGGAGCCCAGCCTGGAGGGGGCCGACGGCTCCCCGAGGGCCCGGGACGGGGGCTGGTTCATGCAGCTGCTGCACGCCGAGAGCAAGCGGATGGAGGGGTGGTGCAAGGAGATGGAGCGCGAGGCGGAGGAGCACGACCTGTCCGAGGAGAGTGAGTGTCCGAAGGGTAAAAATACACATAATTATAATAATAAGAATAACAACCATAATACTACTAATATAGCTACAGTCATAATATCCATAACCATTGATATATTATGATTGCCTTTTGGGTTCTTTGCATTGTTATTTGGGTTGTGTTGTAGGAATGGCGTCACAAAATCAGAGGTGGAACACGGTTGTGTTTGAGTGCTGCAGACACTAAAGTGTGTTTTTATGAAGTGAATCTAGATTTTCTCCCTAGAGTTCTTATACCAGAGCTGTAATCCACATATATTTAGAAGGTTAAGCTACTGCCAATATTTGATTCTCTATTTGCAAAAGCTCAATCGCCCCCCCATCTACCCCCAAATCGCAAACTCGCTTCAGTGAAATCACCGCCGCAGATCAAGTCTTGGCGTCCGGATGAGATGATTCTGTTTGAATACCGTGGCTTTGTGTTTGAACAGCACTGGGACACAGGCCTAGAAATTCTCAATACCCCCTGTCGAAAAAGTACATTCTCCAAAGCGAGGTGTATTATTAGCACCCGATACAATAGACCCACTGCAGTGACTCCGACAAAACCAGTCAAACCTGCACTTGTGTATTATTGCGCATTCATGTATGTTTATATGTGTGTGCGTATTTACTCATGCGTGTATGTTTGTATATATGTATGTACATACGCATGCATGTATGTCTGTACGTATGTACGTAAATACATATGTTTGTGCATACGTATGTATGTACGTCTGTACGCATGTATGTGTTATGTGTACCCCCCCCCCCCCCCCCCCCCCCCACAGTCCTGGGTAGGATCCGGAGTGCGGTGGGCAGTGCTCAGCTGCTGATGTCCCAGAAGTTCCAACAGTTCTACTGGCTCTGTCAGCAGAACATGGTGAGTGGAGAGGACTCAGTCCCTCAGTCTGTTGCACCGCACAAACAATAACATCGGCCCGACACAAGTTCCGTCCACATGTAGTAGCAGCTAACCACCCTGGGTGGCGCTGGTGGGTGCTGGTGGGAGGGGGGGGGGGGGGGGGTTATCCCAATAAAAGGCAGAGACTCCTACAATCCATTACTGTGTGTTGCTATCGCTGGGTTTAAATAGGATCCAGGAGTTTGAATAATGAACTGCCAGCCAGGCTCATTGTTGGCCTCTCGGGAAACTGTCACAGAGAACTTTGGACCACTTTCAGATTCTAATTATTCAGCACATATTAGGAAGGAGGAGGGTTTCAGTAGGTGGTTGTCTGAGTTTGTGTGTGTGTGTGTGTGTGTGTGTGTGTGTGTGTGTGTGTGTGTGTGTGTGTGTGTGTGTGTGTGTGTGTGTGTGTGTGTGTGTGTGTGTGTGTGTGTGTGTGTGTGTGTGTGTCTACCTGGATCTCTCTCATTTCTCTTTTTTTCTTCCTGGCTTTCTTTCTCTCTCTATTTTATTTTCTCTTTCTCTGTCACTGACTCTATCTCTGTCTATCTGTCTCTCTGTCTCTATGTCTCTTTGTGTGTCTATCTCTGTCTCTGTGTCTCTGTGTCTCTGCGTCTCTCTCTCTCTCTCTCTCTCTCTCTCTCTCTCTCTCTCTCTCTCTCTCTCTCTCTCTCTCTCTCTCTCTCTCTCTCTCTCTCTCTCTCTCTCTCTCTCTCTCTCTCTCTCTCTCTCTCTCTCTCTCTCTCTCTCTCTCTCTCTCTCAGCCGTAGCCTATCCTTAGGGCACTGTCCCTCTCCTTTCTCCTTTTCTTTCTGTGCTTCACTGTACAGGGATAGCCCTAACTCTGCCCTGCCCTGCCCCATCATGTGGACATCCGTCCCGTTCTTTCTTAACCTCTTTCTTCTCCCTCTCTTTCTTCCTTTTGGCACCCCTCTCTCCCTGTAGATAGCGCAGTGATAAATGTATTGTACCGTTGCCAGTGACAGGTCATAAGATTGCCCTGAGCCCTCACATGTCTCCTAGCGGTTTCAGAGCGATCGCATCGCCCTTGCGACACTGGGGACCCAACTCACAGGTGGGGTCAACCCACTTCGAGGTTCAAAGGTCAAAGTCAGACATTCCATTTACTTTGATCTCGGAGCAGATCACTCGACATGTCAATCAATTTTATTGTTCTGGTGATCTTTTCTATAATTTAGGGGTTGTGACATATTGTGAACATGGGGTTCATGTAGAGAACCCCTTTGTCTAGGAGTCACTCACTCATCACTAGGATATCCTGCCAATGTACTGAGAGCAATATTCCATCCATTTTGGAAAGGTGGCTTTAAATCCACCTAACATCAACATCAACCACAATGTGAATCTCCAAATGTTGTGCCCTTTCATGTGATTGACCATCACCTGCACTGAGCCTACCGACATTGCCCGAATGTTTAAGTTACGCTCTCAACACTTCACAAAGGTGTGTTTGCTCCCCTGTAAGTGGTCCAATGTGTACATTAATTTGCAGATTAATGTTGAGACTATTTTACTTCTTTGAATAACGCGTCATCATAGCCGACATTCGACTGATCAGAAAAGAGCCATGCATGATGAGTAAAGAAAACTAGCCTGCTACTGGCATTGAGTTGCAGCCTTTAGCTCATTTTTGTTATATTAGTTTAAGCAGTTCATTTGAATCCGACCCTGCATGGTGATTGGCTGTAGAAAGGAATCCAACGCTGTAACCCACCAGTGTTTTCATCGGTTGCCTAAAGGCCATTGGGACCAGAGGGTGTTGTGTTTCTTACCAGTCGGTCCCACTCCGTCTCCAGCTCAGGCAGTGTTGTCTTTGCTAAAGTCTGTTCTCTGCAGCCTATAAACAGCCATCTTCAGAGGCCTGAGCAGCACACGGTCCACAGGTACCCCAACAAGTGCCCTGTGTATCTCACATGCAAACTGGGTGAAATATTGCTTTGAAGGCTAACATTGATGCATATAATCATCTCATAACATGACGGCATCAAATATGATCTATGCAATGTTCAACACAGCATAGAACTTATGTAATAATTGACAACTTTGAAAGCAAACGGTGGAACTAACCAACTGAACAGTGAGCGTCTCTTGTGGTTTATGTAAGGTGGGCTCAGACGGAGGCGGGCTCAGGGTTAGCCGTGACACACCGACGGGCCGATCTGTCCCTCGGTGTGGGCCGTCGCCCCCCCACTGCAGAGGGGTCTCCCGGGCAACAGAACCCAACCCCCCCCCCCCATGCCTCCGTCTGCAGCGAGGAGCCAGTGGGGTGCTGCTGCCCCACAGTGGTGACAAGCAGTGCATTCTGGGAACACCTTTAGGTTGTGTCATGCTGCAACATTGCAACGTTGCAACTCCGCACCTGGTTGATGTTAACGTCGGTCGTTAAGACATAGGACCGATTTCGATTATTTCCAGGATTTTCTACATTTCTTTTGTCCTACACGTGCTTTAATTAACATTTTACATCTTAAAAACATTGAGTGCTATACAGCCGCGTGTCTCTTTGTCACAGTGGGCTGAACAACGTTGGGATTGGGAAGCAAATGACGATTGCATTTGGACAAAAAATACGTAACTCTTCCCCCTCCCCTCCCTGTGGGCTGTGTTCCCCTGTGGCGGGGCAGGACCCCGGTGCCATGCCCAGACCCACCTCTCAGGACCTGGCTGGATTCTGGGACCTCCTGCAGCTCTCCATCGACGACGTCACTGCCAAGTTTGATGAGCTGCAGCAGATCAAGAGTAACCAGTGGCAACCGGTGGAGAGCCCCGAGAAGAAGGTGAGACCGTGGCCCCCAGCTCTAGTCCCATCAGTCTCTAGATTGATATCTGTAGTCTGAGGGGAGACCATCTCGGATCTGGGTTTCACAAATTGGCATACACAAACTCGACCAGCAGTAGCTGGTACCCTTCTGAAGGATTAATGCATTCACACAATTGAGTTTCATGTGGTAGAATATCTTTCCGGCTAAGGTCCCGTGATGTTTCACCCCAGGAGTGACGCTCTAACATTGTAGGACTGCTGGATCCCAGATCACCCTGACCCTAACCCTGACCCTAACCCTGACCCTGAACCCAAACTGCTGCGGCTGGACTTTTAAGCGGCGGCATGACAAAATCTCACAATGTAGAGATAGTGACAAAATGAAAGCACACAAATGAAGACAGAGAACCACAATTACGCATCAGGGAGACCCCAAGAGGTAAGGAAGAAAAGTAAAGAAATAAAGTATTGCTCAAATACATTTCCAACAGGGAAACAGGAAAGCATTTCCCTGGTGTGTTAGATCACTGAGAGTGATCTGGTGTTTTAGATCACTGAGAGTGATCTAACACACCAGAATCGATGGATCCCAATAATAAAAGGTGAGAGGATAAGCCGAAGATCCATCCTAAAGCCGACGCTCACAAAGCGCTAATCCACTTCATACTTGTACGCCTAAAAAGATGTCCTTCCCGCCCGACACGGCCCTGTGCTTCAGGCTTCAGATCCCAGTCTACAGCAGGTCGGTCGGTCTGTCTAAACCCCCCCGTGTCCTCTCTCTTAACCCCCCCGTCAGGAGCGCAAGTGGCCGCCGCCGTCGTTGCCGAAGAGGCCGGCGAAGGGACGCGGCGGCGTGACGCGGGAGCGCTCCCTGGACCTCCAGGACCGCCAGCGGCAGGAGGCCCGGCGGCGGCTGCTGGCCGCCAAGCGGGCCGCCTCCTTCAGGCAGAACTCGGCCACGGAGCGGGCGGACAGCATCGAGATCTACATCCCCGAGGCCCAGACCCGCCTCTGAGGGCTGTGTGCCCAGGAGCCGCCTCCCTCGTCCCCGCGACCCTCCCTCCACGACCCCTCCATCCTGTCCATCCCGTTGGCCACTTTTTGTTTTTTTGGGGACCGTGTTGAGAGCAAGGAGATACAGCAGCAGGTGATTTATCGATTGATTCATTCATTTATTGATTTATTGATTGATTTAACTGTTTTGCCCAGAGAGAATTAGCTCTTAGCTGTACCCTGAGAACCAACTTTTTAACGGATGTCAAAATTTCGGCGAACTCATTGATGAAGGGATAGGGGTTCTTTTTTTTTGGGGGGGGGGTTGTGGGGGATAGGGTCAGGGGTCGTCCCCCGAAGAACCTCCAGGTCCAGGTCCATGGGTATCTATCGATCTATTTGTTCCTATCGATTTTGTACGTAGGATCACTTTCACGGTGCAGCCTCTGAGTTAAGGTGGATGTGTGTACTTTCCCCGGCGCGTGCAGAAGGGAAATCACAAAGTGCAACTTTTCTCTCACCAGCAACAGTGGTCCGGGGCTGGAAGCACCCTGTGTAGAACAAAACGAGCCAGGGGCCTTCAAGGGACAGCAGCCACAGCCATCAGCCACGCCCGACCCTCCCTCGCTCTCTGTCTACATATATATATATATTGAAATAGGGGGTGCATCCTTAGACAGGGTGACGGGAGGGTCTGGCACTGAGGCTCGTTGCTGTTCCTTTAAAGTCAAAGGGACGTGTCTCCATTTCCTGCCATGACTTTCCTTCCGTTTCCGCTAAAACCTAAAGGGCATACACCGCCATCCATTGGCTCCTGCGTTGGACGATACCAAAGTAAAAACATAAACGAAGGGTGTCCTCACATCTAATAGGGCTGTATGGCAGAGTTTTTTGGTTGTGTTCCGAAGTTCATTTGAATGTTACCAGGCATGCCACGGCGGACGACCAACGTTGCTGAGAACGAGATGTTGATAAAGAGTCATTTTATTTGTGGTATATAAAGACGTGGGATATTTACTAAACTATTTACATTTTGGAAAATATCCATAAATATATATATATATAAATGTATATATATATATTTACATATATATATATGTGTAAAGATATGTATGTAATTTGCTGCCAGATATATTTCCAATTTGCAGTTAAAAAATGAATACATTCAAATATTTTTTTCTTTGTGAAGCTTGGGAAGAGTCTGACTGTATCGTAACAAAATGCATTTTGCACCTTAAAATAATTCCTGTTTGTATTTCCAAGGGAAATGTGGTTTATGAAGCTCATCTTGTGGTATTGTTGCAGTTGAATTGCAAGGACAGATATGGAAAATTGCCTACAGAGTACGACATTAACCTATATCAATCGCACCCCTTCGTTCTTTCCTTTATTTCACAATGAAGGCTCCGAGGACCCTCTTATTAAAATTGCAATTCTAATATATTTAATTCTACTTATATATTATATATGACCTACATTGCATTATATGGTATATGTTTGATATTTATAGTGAGTGAGTGGGTTAATTTGACAGAAAATTGGTCCTGATTAAAATAAATCCTATCTTATTACAACATTTTAAAAAGAGACGGATAAAGAAGTATTTTCTTTATAGTGTGTTGAAGTACTCGCCGTGTAAACTGATCACAGGTGCAAAAGACACTTTAACAATATTCAGTTACTATAGTAAATGGTGCTGCTTTTTACTCTACAACCCTTGTCCTTTACCCAGTCCTATGTATGTGCACGTGGAGACCGTACACACACACGTGCACACACACACACACACACACACACGAACACCACTTTTTAAATAAGAGATTCATTAATATATGGTGCCCATTGTCTCTCCAATGCATTTTGAGTAGATGGAGACTCTGGAAAAAAAAAAGAAGAATGATCATCTTTGCAATGCCATTGGCCTCAGTACACACATAGAGACACTCTTGTTTAGGACCGGCCTCCCTCTGAGAACTTAGTAGATGTTTAGTTCTCTCGCAGGTGACCCAAGAGGCTGTGGCGTGTCACCAACAACATTCAAAACAAACAAAGTGCAATGCCCAACTTGAGCCACAGGGCAGCCTGCAGATGAGCTGAATATACTGTACTGTACCTACCATACTGCACACTACCAGAACCACATCCACCCTCCTCTGTGCGTCATACAACTAGTTATCATCCACTGATCAATGTGAGGGGCCGATGTGAGGGGCCGATGTGAGGGGCTGATGTGAGGAGCCGATGTGAGGGGCCGATGTGAAGGGGCCGATGTGAGGGGCCGATGTGAGGGGCCAATGTGAAGGGCCGATGTGAGGGGCCGATGTGAAGGGGCCGATGTGAGGGGCCGATGTGAGGGGCCGATGTGAGGGGCCGATGTGAAGGGCCAATGTGAAGGGCCGATGTGAGGGGCCGATGTGAAGGGGCCGATGTGAGGGGCCGATGTGAGGGGCCGATGTGAGGGGCCGATGTGAAGGGGCCGATGTGAGGGGCCGATGTGAGGGGCCGATGTGAGGAGCCGATGTGAAGGGGCCGATGTGAGGGGCCGATGTGAGGAGCCGATGTGAAGGGGCCGATGTGAGGAGCCGATGTGAAGGGGCCGATGTGAAGGGGCCGATGTGAGGCGCCGACGTGAGGGGCCGATGTGAGGGGCCGATGTGAAGGGGCCGATGTGAGGGGCCGATGTGAGGGGCCGATGTGAAGGGGCCGATGTGAGGGGCCGATGTGAAGGGGCCGATGTGAGGGGCCGATGTGAGGGGCCGATGTGAGGGGCCAATGTGAAGGGGCCGATGTGAGGGGCCGATGTGAGGGGCCGATGTGAAGGGGCCGATGTGAGGGGCCGATGTGGGGCCATGTAGTGTACAGTATTTTAAGGAGAGCCACGCCCCAACACTGTGCTTAGATTGGTTGGCATTAGACAACTCCCTCTCTGGGATCAACATTGCTAGTGCATGCATGGCTTCTTACGGGCTGACAGGGTGACCCTCTCACCTGCTGATGAAGCGTTGATTGGGCAGACGGGTCAGGGGGGCCGGTAGCCCCGCCGCGCCTCCATGAAGAAACATGGAGGGGTTTTCAAAGGTGTGTGTGTGTGTGTGTGTGTGTGTGTGTGTGTGTGTGTGTGTGTGTGTGTGTGTGTGTGTGTGTGTGTGTGTGTGTGTGTGTGTGTGTGTGTGTGTGTGTGTGTGTGTGTGCGCGCGCACGTGTGTGCGTGCGTGTGAATGAAAGCACGCTGTTTACCACCCAACCCATAATTTGAAAGCTGACAGCAGCTTGGCTGCGAGGTGTGAGTGTACGAGGTTGCAGGGGACGGAGCGGGGGTTTGCAGTGGATTGAGTTTCTCAGTCGGGGCTCTAACTAAGTCTCTGAAGCTCAGTAAAGGTTGACTAGGTTTACTGTTTGCGATATATAGAGCTCGCTGAGGCCATAGTGTTTGGTGATGAGACCAATGGCCACTTGGTACCAGCTTGTTGGATCATAGGCAAGCTGAGCGGGCTTAAAAGATTGCAAGTTGATGCAGTGATATTTTTAAATCAAAGTTTTATTATCAGGTTTAGATCTAACAGGGTTGATTTACAGATTCAGTGTGACTTCACCTTATTTTATTTACCAAAGTCTATTTTCCTTCATTGTCTATATAGATTCCTGATGAAGATTTATTTAAATTGGTCTAGATAAAAGTCCTACCCCTAGCTACGTGAGGGTAACTAGCTAGAGACAGAAAGAGTAAGAGAGAGAGAGAGGGAGAGAGATTCAGCAACACCTCTAGTCACTTTCTTAAAATGAAACAATGCTATCATCTGCTTCTGAAACCATTGTGTGCAGCAGTGATGTCGAAAATGATACAAAAACACCGGACGTAACTGTAGTTGTGTTGTCTCCCCAGAAGCTGTAACCGGTGTATTGTACATTTTGTGAAGCAGGCGTCCGGGCCGATCCGGCAGTGATGGTGGAATTCCGCAGAAGACTTCTCCGTCTTCAGGATTACCACGTTTCTTTCATCTTTCATTTTTCAATTCCTCCTTATCCTTTCAAGTCGCGAGGGGAGTTTGGCGTTTGGCAACTATGTATATGACACATCCTCAGGTGCCTTACGATGTCACTCTTGCAGGTGAAGCGAAGTAGGCTGAGCAACGTGAAATGTGGGGGGGCGCAAAAACAAAAGATAAACACATCTCCGAGGGCTTCGTCCACACAGGTTATAACTCGTACTAGCATCGCTAAAGGGCTTGGAATCACGTTACTTCGACCAGAAATTGAAATTTCTAGTTGACTGGCTGCTCCACATTCTAGCGTAATAAGACTTCAGCACAATAAAGGTTTAGGAAGATGGGCATTAAGGGTATTAGCCTATTGGATAACATGCAAGGAATCATGGGATGTATTCCTTTTTATATTTGGCTCACATCTATATCTATAAATAAATAAATATATATAGCTGTATATATTAATACAAAATAAAGTCTCTATATCTACATATTAATACTTTATTAAGCTTTATGGTTAAAGATGGTGGATTTTGTTTTGATAGTTGTAACGGTAGTGATCGTGAGTATGAATTACAAGAAAGAAAAAAAGATATATATATATATTTGTGTATACCGAATGAGTACAGGGGCACTCAAGATTCTGCATGAGGACGTTGTTGTGTGTATGTGTGCGTGCGTGTGTGTGCGTAGGCACGTGTGTCTGTGTGTGAGTGGATGTGTTTATGCGTATGTGTGTCTGTGGGTGACTGAACAAAAAATCCCAGAATGCAACTGAAGTCAGGCTCTTTTCAGGCAGTTCAACAGTTGATCAGATATTGAAACCACCCGACCGATTTGTTCAGCCCAACGCATTTCATACAGACTAGCGGACAAAACATTGACCTGCTGAAAAACAAAGTGGTGCAATATCGTGTCCAACAATATTAGGCATGCAGGCGCACACACACAGATATTTACCTCACAAGTGCAGCGTGAAACAGGACGTAGGGCGTGTTTCTGACCTCACCACGGGAAGCACTTGGTCACGCGTATGTACTATGCAGCACTTAATCCCCTTGTCACAGCAAAAACTGCAGGCCCCCCCCCACACAGACGCCCGCTATTAGGACCATCACCAATGACACTAGAGGTGTAGCTTCGGAGGGACACACACACACCACTGGAACCTTTTGTTAAGGTCGTCGTGGTTACCCTGATGCTGATTGTCCCTGATCAGGCCATCCTGAGGATAACCACTATGATGAGAGATCTCCAAAGGGAAAGGGAAGTTTGTGCAATGGAGATTATCTCCGATTCTCTGAGTGCTTTTTCAAGCAGTTTACTCTTAAATCAAGTGGCTGTTGGCTCTTGGTAGGAAAAAAAGGTTTTGTGCCGTCTTTTGATACGCTAAAAGTGAAAGCTCAGAGTGTAGGCCTACATGCTGTTGATTGGATTGCTTTGCCCTGTGCTCCTCAATGTGCCACTCTGACCTTTATTTTGACAATCAGCTCACACTGTAAAGTATATTATATATTCTCACACACATTCAAATGTCTAATGGCAGCAGTAACATCCTCAAAATACAACTTCTATATATTTATTTCCTCTCTCTCTCTCTCTCTCTCTCTCTCTCTCTCTCTCTCTCTCTCTCTCTCTCTCTCTCTCTCTCTCTCTCTCTCTCTCTCTCTCTCTCTCTCTCTCTCTCTCTCTCTCTTTCTGTAACCCACCTTGTATCTGAAATACAGGTATGGTTCACATAAGAATCCTATGAAACTGAATTTATAATATTTCTATTTGATGCAGTTGCACTGCAAAGATGTCTTTCTTTCTGCTGCTCGCTCTCTCCTCTCATAAAGCATGCCATCCTCATGGTAGACACGGAGGCGACTAGACCAACGGTATCACTGCACCCACACACACTTTAAAGTCTTCATTACTTGCATTCAACTGCCCAGAGTGTGATTGTGATTGTTGGAATCGAATGGGTTCATACAATACCAGACTATATACCAGAGTACATCTGCTTCTCTAGCAATAAGCCTTTTATTGAAATGTTGGACTCATCGTGGTGCTGCTTAAACAGGATTCTTGTTTTCCTGAAGACCACTACAAACAGATATTTTAAATTGTAATAGGCAGTAAAGATTTGATCTTTTGCCTCATATTTTTCATGTATCTTTATTTATTTTTTAGGCCCAACTTGCTGATCACTGTCTTTATAGAGCAAAACAACACAGGCTATTCACCCGCAGAGGTTTGAGAATACTTCCAAGACCTACGAGTAATTTGCAATATGAAAACACTGACCAGAATGTAGGCCGTATTTGTGCCATTGGTTTACACCGTCGATGTCCAGCCAATCACGGCTTCCTGTACAAGCCCCTCCCACATTGGTCTAAGCCAGTGAGCCCACAGAGATGCTCCTGTAATTGTATAGCTGGATGTTTTATAAGGGGAGACAGCGGTCGCAGGCGCCTTTGGTGAAGAAATGTCTGTGTTGTGGTTAGAATGGGCAAAAGTGACAAGAAAAAAACTATTAATTAAAGGCTGATAGCATCAAGGTAATTGTTTAGCTTAAAACTACTTTGAATTGTTAGATATATCAATAATGAGGATGAATATAATGCCAAATATTCAATATTTGTACAGAAATATACATATATAAATATACAATATATGCCTACTTTAAATGGAACTATTTTCCACTCCTCGCCATGATTTTATTGTTATTTTCTTTGTAAGAATTATTTTATAATTTTTCAGGTTTTCGGATAGCATGCAGGATAGTGATAATGAATGTATTATTTGGTGTTTCGTTGCTGTATAGTATTGCAGCATCCTTTCAGTTTTTGTTAATATGATTCATTCACATATTAAGCTTGATATTTGATTTATACATTTGTTTATTGAAAAAAAATACTACAATTGTAAACTTTCTTTTTTCTAAATGCAAGATTTTAAAAAGTTTTGAACTATTTATATTGTTATTTTCCCGCTTTATCAATTGTGGTTTGATTTTTGTCTCTTTGGAGTACTGCTATCAATCATCTGTTGTAAATAATTATGCAAATTAAACTTTTTGGAAGAAAAACGAGAAAGCTGACATGAAAACTGTTTCCCTTTTTTAATCTTTAAAATGTATTGCCTGAGCAAGACCACTAGGAGGACGAGCAATTACATTCTGTACAGAAATGATACTGAAGGCCTGTGTTCGCAACATTCAAGTTCCCTGCATTGTTAAATAAAAACGATAACAACCAAAGAAAAAATAATATTCACATGCTAAACGTCATGACTTGGAGTTACTCCAATTCCTTGTTTTTCTAAATTCTTATTTTACTTTACAGAGAACTTATGCATGGCTCTACCCCGAACCATGACTCCTGCTAGCTCTGTATAGAACAGAATGCAATTTGAAGGTAAAATACAAAAAAAAAAAAGTAGTGTCAGTTCTATGTAGAGCTAAACGCCTTCCATTCCATCTAATGGTATTGCTGTTTAAATAATCCTTAACATTGGAACATTCTAGATAGTAAACTGTTCAGCAGTAGTTCGCTTGCGTAATCTTCTATGTGATATGATACGATAAGATAAAACTTTATTGATCCCAGACAGGAAATTCTGGAAACATTGTCATGGATCCCCCGGTAAGTTTGTAGAACGTATGTTCCTGAGCCAGCCCTAGGATAGCCATGTTACTTGGTTAGCCTGTGATAGTCCTTGTCCATCCTCAGACAGCTTTAAGGTATGTATCTTTCCCTCTTTCTCACTTTTATAGTTAAAAATGTATTCAACAAACGTGACCTCCATTTAGGGTTCATCAGTTCATATTTTTAGCGAGGACAGGTTGGAAAAACATAATCCTTCAGGGGGATCACCAATTCTTTGATTATTTCCTTGAAAAAAGCATGCATGAAAGCATGAAACCACGTCAGTGATTACATTAGGAACATAAAATGACATGCAACGCATTGACATCATTGAAGGATGAGGAATCTGTTCTGTTCTGATTCCCACTCTGTGTCTGTGGGAACACGTCATTCAATGCATCGGGCTCATCTAAATACATCACATGGATCCCTGAAAAGCAGACGTGTCCATAGGTCCCTTTAGACCAGATACCTTTCTAAATGTATGTTTAGAAAGCTTGGTACATCAGACACCTTGGTTCTTAAGTAAAAGAGCATTTCTGATTACCTCAGGAGGAGAGCGCTCGTCTGCGCAAGAGAAGAGGACTGCTTCTCTCTCTCAGAGATGGTTACACTTTATGTAGAAGGGGGAAGTAAAGGCCATACATGGGCGTCCTTGTTTGTGCAGGGACTCTACAGAAACGTACAGCGAGGTCTTATTCAACCGGAGGCGTACATCTAACAGGAACCATCTGGCACGCTGAAGGTTGACGGAGGACACGCCTCGCAGGGCGGTCAGGAGAGGTCTCCCTGGGGGGTGACGACCTGCCGTTCCAGTGATGGAGACGGTCCTGGTGGCCCCAGGGCCCGGAACCACCGCAAGGCACCAATGAGTAAACCTTTGTACTCAACAGAAACGTCTGAAAGTCTGCCTTTGACAGGGTGACAGATACCTGGGTGTAAAAGGGCACCTCACTAGTCCTCACTTCATCCCATGTTAACCAGTTGAATGCCCACTGAGGCTGTTTCCCATATAACAGTGCCTTGCATAAATATTGTCCCACCATATACTTGGCACACTGCCATTCATCAACATCACACACTATGTTCACAGAAAGGGCCACCTCAATTTAATATCCTGTATAAACTATCTTAGCCACCGTATGACAGCTGCCATAGGTGCTTCCAGGGCCGGTCCCTGGCTTAAACACCCGATGCGGTTGTTTAGGGCCAGCGCTTGGGGAAAGAGGGAAAAACGACACGATCAGCGTGACTTTTTTGTTTTTTTTGTTGCTCGCTCCTCACACTTTGTACAGCTTTAAGGTGCCTTGCTCAGCCATGGAGACGCTGGCCCAGGTGCATTAATCTCCATATACTCACAAGTTATTTTGATGAACCGGGTAACGTTACACTAATGGCTCCTAAAATAAGTTTTTCAGGGACACCACATTTTTTATTAAGGCCCCGAAAGACCTCGGGCTGGCCCCGGGGTGCTCCAGTCTACACATGCTTAAGATCCCTCTGCTTTTTCTGTTTGTCAGTGAGGCATAACATCCACTAGGTGGCATTAAATGCCTTTTTCTTTGTAAGAAAGACGTACTGGGGAATTACCTGGACAAAATAATCGGTTTTGAATGATAGTGGCAGTGTTTCTCTAGGACCTCTTGGTATAACTGTGGCCCTTGCTCTAAGGGTCCTTACTCTAAGGGCCCTTACTCTAAGGGCCTGCGTGCAGTGAACGGTGCAGCTGTGGTCCTGAGTGTGGACCGTGACCGGGGTAGGGGTAGGGGGCAGAGTAACTGGTTTCTGTGTCCAAGAACAGTCCAAGAGTTGGGGCAGGCACTTTGCCTTGGCTGGGATAGGGCCAAAGATAGTGGCTTGGTGGCAAGAATGCGTCTGTTCATCTCTGTCTGCGTGCGCTCCTCCTGGGAAGAGAAAGCAGACAAAGACTTTGCAGACGAAGCCTTTGCTGCGTTCAACTTCCATCGTTCCATCGCTGCACTAGGTGGCGGCCTCAGTTTCACCGCCATCCTCCACGTTTTGAACATAGAACTTACAACACGTGTTTTGGTGGTCATGCTGCTTATTTTGTCTGCACAACCCTTAGCTTGCAGGCTTCAGTACTTGGCCTTGTCCTTTTCTGGTTGGCACGCTGTGTTTCTGTACTAAGCTGGGCAGCAGCAGGAGCGTCCTCCTATGTTGGTTCCAGTGTCTTAGATGTGACAGGGAGTTGTCCGGGAGTTGATCCATTGATCTCAAACACCAGAAGATGAAGAATTACAGGTTGCTTAGAACTTCATTTCTGGGAAACAGTTAAGGAGTGTCCCTGCAGTTTACCTTCGGTTTAATGACGGACATTGTGGCTTGTGGGTATGCGGAAATCAATTAGGTACTGAGAGCTGCATTCTAGGGGCTGTTTATCTTTGCATCTTTGCAGAGCTATACACTGCTTTGCAAGGGATGTTTAAGAGACATGTGCACTCACCAAAGGGGATAGTTGAGTTGGAAAGGCATTTGTACGTTTTTTGGCGATCCATATTTGAGAAAAAAACTAATTAAAGCATCAGGTTGATTATGGGATTTTCCGCACCTACCCCTTTACCTACTGCATAAAAAACCAAACCAATGCTGTGAACCAACGTCAAACATAGACATTGTCCCAGGAGGGGCCCTGGTAGGAGTTGAGGGGGGGGGGGCTGATATGAATGGAGAGAGGGGCCCTGGTATGAGTTGGGGGGGGGGGGGGGGGCTGGTATGACTCATACCAGCCCCCCCCCCCCCCCTCAACTCATACCAGGGCCCCCCCCTCTCAACTCATACCAGCCCCCCCCCTTTCAACTCATACCAGGCCCCCCCCCTCAACTCATACCAGCCCCCCCCCCCTCTCAACTCATACCAGGGCCCTCCCCCTTCAACTCATACCAGCCCCCCCCCTCTCAACTCATACCAGGGCCCCCCCCTCAACTCATACCAGGGCCCCCCCCTCAACTCATACCAGCCCCCCCCTCAACTCATACCAGCCCCCCCCCTCTCAACTCATACCAGCCCCCCCCCCCCCTCTCAACTCATACGGTATGAGTTGAGAGGGGGGGGGGGGGCTGGTATGAGTTGAGAGGGGGGGGGGCCCTGGAATGAGTTGAGGGGGGGGGGGGGGCTGGTATGAGTTGAGAGGGGGGGGGGCCCTGGAATGAGTTGAGGGGGGGGGGGCTGGTTATTAGTTGAGAGGGGGGGGGCTGGTATGAGTTGAGAGGGGGGGGGCTGGTATGAGTTGAGAGGGGGGGGGCTGGTATGAGTTGAGGGGGGGGGGCTGGTATGAGTTGAGAGGGGGGGGGCTGGTATGAGTTGAGAGGGGGGGCCTGGTATGAGTTAAGGGGGGGGGGGGGGGGCTGGTATGAGTTGAGAGGGGGGGGGCTGGTATGAGATCACAGATTGAAGAAACACGGTTGTTAAGGAATTTTCTTTTATTACAGCAAATAAGCCAAACATTACAGACAAGAAGAATGAATAAACCATGAAGATCAACAGTATATTCAGACCAGACTTCCATGTAGACACCAGTTGCTTTTGGACTGTGTGGTTTCAAGGGGGCATCATCTTCAGAGATAATAGATTTATGTGTGTGGGGGTAAGAACTCCAAAGTTGTTTCATCTTTAAATCTATAACAAGAATTCAACAACTTCTGCCAGCACCCTACATTATCAAAGTGTAGCCCCTTGACCTCAATGACCGCTCATTCGGCTGCATTAAGCACGAAAGCGAAGAGTTATTTTTTACTACTCGCATTGTATAATTTTCAAACCGTGGCTCCTTTACATTAACGGATTGTTCTGCTTATTTTCGCTCCAAGTATTAGCATGGCAGGATAGCAGATAACAGCTGCTAGATTGAGCAATCGGAGATCAGTCTGAAGTCAGTCAAATGTCCACTAGGTGGCAGTAAATGCTTTATTATGCCACCCTGGTTTATGGCGGTCTTTTCATTGGAGGACAAGGTAAAGCGGTGTAGAAGTACAGTCTCTACAGCGCAACTCGGCTCCGCTTCTGAAGTTTGTTACCGATAGAGCTCTGTGTTGTTCTGATGAAGAAGCACTAGAGTAGTATGACTTCTCCTCTGTTTCTTTTAGGCCTACATTACAATATAACTTCTGTTCTGACCGACGATAACATTGATCGTCCACGAGCACGCATTCAAAGCAAAAACCCAGTTTGAGACAATGAAGCGGTTACAATGCTCTCAAACGCTCGTATTAAGAGAAAAAAAAAGAATCAAACAGATAGGCACAATATATATATTTCCAACTCTCCCTCTTGTCTACCATCCAGGCCTAGCGAGTGAGTGTTTAGTCATCCTCGCTACAGGGTAATGTGTGGATGCAGAACAACAGTATCTCCCCCAGGGTCTATAATACAGGGATATGAGCCACCGTTCTGGGTTCGCCTCTTCTGCGGCTAAACAACATGTTCCCGTCCACAAGTCGAGCAATGGCCTTTTTTTGTCTTTTACTTTTTCTAAACACAACGGTAACATCACAGAGATTCAGAAGTGAAAAAAGAACAACGAACCAACAAAAAAACGTTGAACGAAAAATAAAACAGAAAGATACTGTTGACTTCCATCTAAATATTCAAAAGATACTACAATTAATGCTTTTAATATACAGCTTTGATCGGAGGTCCTTAAATGTTCTCCTGCATGGACCCAAAACGAGAGTACATGCCCACTTTAAACATGCTGGTTCTTATATCAGGTGGGGCTTCCACACCGAGCTCACTCAGTCCGTCCCCCCGAGGGACTGACCCCACGGGACTACACCTTGTGTCAGACCCCAGCCCCACCCACCCCCCGTCATCATGTGACCCTGTGGTTTGTATGAGACGCCGGCAGTAAACGTGGAATGAAGAATGATTGTTCTCATATGCAAAAAACAAGGAAACAATAAATACAAATGATGCGCTTTATCCATATAGACATATTTACACAAAGTCTTTGGCTTATGAATAAACATCAGCTTTTAAATCATGAAAAAAAATAAAAAAAATGCCGGCCATCAGTGCACAAGACAATTGAGGTGTTCGGAGGTTCAACGCCCCATGCCGAATCTATTCATAACATAAGCACAAAGGTGCAAATTAAATTTACACGTGTTTCACCGTATACATCAAGCAGGCCAACACAAAATTCTGAGCCATGAAACCACAAAAAAAAATAAAAAAATCGAATTTAAATTTGTGGGAACGAAATAATATTGGGCTCAGCCCCTTGAAACAAATGATTAAGCTAATGTTAGATGATTGCGCTTGATACAAAAGTTATCACAGAAAACTTGTGGTTTACGGTACAATATTGTGAGTAAGGCTTTTCTTATTGAGTAGACAGGTAAGTAATACCACAAGAGCATGTGACGTAACAGAAAATAACATTAGTCTCAGAAAACTGCAAGAACCCTAGCACTGATTGCTGCCAACACATTTCACTTCACTGTGTACATTTAGTGAATAACATAAGTTTAGACCTTTTCCATTGCATGATACAAAAACAATGATGTGATGGGGGACAATTACAAAAAATAAGAACAAAGTAGTACAAAAGGAAAACAAAAGAACAAGCTACTTTCTTGTTTGTAACTCCCCATACACTAACTCGTCCTCCCCCTGTCCCTAGTCCGTCTCCGCTCTAAGATCCAATATCCTCTTATACACAAATCTATAAAGATATACAAGCTACTTTCAGTTCCCTTATATCATTCCACGTTCCTCGTCCCTCCTTCCATTTTGACCTTGGACGCCGCGGAGCGACTTCTGAAATGACCAAATACACTAAATATAATCCGCTGGGCCAGCAAACAAAAAAACCTGCGGTGTATGCTAAGGTGTCCAAAATATACTGCTGGTGTACGGTGCGGACGACTCAGCCCCCCCCCCCCCCCCCCACGGCTGTCCTCTTCTGTGGTGCTTGAGGTGTGGGTGGCTGTAAACGTACACATGGCCGCGGGAACAACGGCGCACTCTTAGCTTTAGCAATCTGTGTGTGGTGTACGGTGTGGGGGGAACGCACACGTTGATCGATGTGAGCTGAACTGACGCTGGGCGTTGGGAGTTTATGGTTCATGGACGAGGCTAAACATCACGATCCACGTCGAGCTCCGGCCCCAACGGGGCTCGGGGGGAAAAACGAACGAAAAACGTTAACGTGAACCCCGCCTCGTGACCAAGGCCATTTGTTCTCACGCCCTTCTGCGCTTCCCGTCCCGTCCAATGGAATCACAGCGCTATATCAACGGGAGAGAGACGCAATGAGGATATTGAAGAAAAAAAAAGCGTCACTGCAAAAGGGGGAGGGGTTATCATCATCATCAAGCCAAAAAAACACGAGAGTGAAGCGTGTGAGGTGAGAGGACGTCTCCTTGGGCCTAGGAGGAGCTCTCGATGAACTCCAGCGCCAGGTCGTAGCAGAAGCGGTACTGCTCCTGAACAGGGGACACATGAAGCACACAGACGATGGTCAGCTGCCGCTCAGCCTACCACGGGGATGGTCAGTATCCCGAGGGGAGGGGCGTCGCATTTTAGACCATCTATAACAACACATTTAGTTGATACAGCAAAAGCACCAGACAATCGTCCTATTATAAAAACAATACAATGAAAAGGCCACATTGAAACATTTAAAAGCAAACAAATGAAGCGTTAGAAAGAGGGACGGAGGGGATAATAGTCGGTTGTCAAAAGCAATTCTAAGGTTTGTTTTTGGGTGACGCTTTAATAAAAGCAGCTAGCTCTGTCTGTGTGGGGCTGGCTTATGCATCTCAAACATCACAGTGAGTGTTTCCCCTGCGTGGTCGTGGCTCTGACCCTGTCGTTGGGCCTGAGGGCCCCCCTTCATGTCGAGTCAACCCGGGGCCCCTGAGACTCACCGGGGTGTCCACCATGTTGGGCTTGCTGTTCCTCAGGCTCTTGACGGCGTGGAAGACGTCCACCACGCTCTGCCGCTTGGCCATCTCACACACGATGCTGCTGGCACACAGCACGCCGCTGCGCCCCCCGCCGCTACTGCAGAGACACACACACACACACACACACACACACACACACACACACACACACACACACACACACACACACACACACACACACACACACACACACACACACACACACACACACACACACACACACACGTTGAGTTTTACATTTGTTGCATCATCATAATAATGAATACATCAACAATAAAAGATATACAAACATATACACATATATATAGATTTATCATTTTGGAATATGGAGTTTTACATATGTATTATATATTTTTTTATATTATTATTCATTGCTCATATAGTTCAATAGACAATCCACAGTCTAAACAACTACAAGTAGTCCAAGTGTTGTTAACTTCACTGAGAATTTGTGGATAACGTTTAAGAGGATGTCATTATATATTCATCAGCCTTCATTATTTTATAAGTGTTCCTCGCCTTCCTCTGTAAGTGGAACCATCCTTGAGCACCCCGTGTTTTCCATTATCAGATCATCAAAACCGGTCAAACTAAAGCTAATCGACTCTCTCTTCTCTTGACGATTCCAGCTGCCTTTGTTATCCACCCCTGGGATAAGCACACTGAACCCCCCATCCCATTTCATGTCCAAAGCCTCCTGGAACAGGATAACTGCGTGCATGTACTCACAGGCAGTGCACAATGGTCCGGCCCTCCCCCTCCTCGCCCTCACGCTGCCATTGGTCCACCTGGAGGAGGAGTTTGAGGAAGGAGCGCTTGGAGGTGGGGACGTCTCTGTGGCCCGCCCAGCCCAGGTACTGGAACTGACGCACCATCAGGTATCCCTCCTGGGGCTGGAACACAACGCACATGCTGGTTATGACGTGTGGTGGACTGGGGAGTGGGACTCAACACATATCATAGACGAGAGACCACGGATAAACACTCACAATTTACACAGTAACGAGCGTCTGCTTTAATATCGAATATAGACGATGCAATAATATGCAGACTACATCAGCGTCTGGTGATTGAATATTAAACGGGAGGCTCGTGGAGGTGGGGGCAGGTGAACTGACCCTGGTGAGGTTGCAGACGCGGAAGAGCCTGCTGATGACGTCACAGTCCATGGAGCAGGACATGCACTCCACCTGGACGGGGCCGTAGCGCAGCATGCCCTCCTCGGGCCAGTACTGAGGGCAGCCCTGCAGAGACGCAACACGCGGGCATTGAGACACTCACAGGACAGCGCTTTGACCAGGGCTGCTGGTGAGAGCGGCCCGGAGGATCACATCAGGCAATAGAACTGCAGCGACAATCAAAGTTTGTGCGTGTATGTATGTATGTTTGTATGTGTATGCCTGTGTGTATGTATCTGTGTGTGTTTGTGTGTATGCATGTGTGTGTGTGTGTGTGTGTGTGTGTGTGTGTGTGTGTGTGTGTGTGTGTGTGTGTGTGTGTGTGTGTGTGTGTGTGTGTGTGTGTGTGTGTGTGTGTGTGTGTGTGTGTGTGTGTATATATGTGTGTGTGCGTGCGTGATTATGCATGTGTATATGTATGCATGTGTATGTGTATGTTTATGCGTGTATGTGTGTGTGTGTGTGTGTGTGTGTGTGTGTGTGTGTGTGTATGTGTGAATGTGTGTTTAGATGTGTGCATGCATGTTTGTGTGCATGAGTGTGAGCCTGTGTGTATGTGCATCCCGTCCACAGTAGGACTGACCTGAGCCAGGTCGATCTCGTTGAGCATCACCAGGCTGGTGCAGCCGTAGTCGTACACCAGGCGCCAGAAGTCCTTGACCGTGTTGGGCAGTGGGTGCTGGGTGACGATGAAGGCGGCGGGCTGTCTGTAGCTCTGCAGGGGGGCGGGGGGACAGCACTTTATTCACTCATTCACACCGACTGCACTAAAACCTTTGTGAATCCCATTTATGGATTTGGGTTAGGGTTAGGGTGAGGATACAGAATTTCAATAATGACACACACACACACACACACACACACACACACACACACACACACACACACACACACACACACACACACACACACACACACACACACACACACACACACACACACACACACACACACAATGACAAGACCTGTTTATCATTTTCTAAGTCCTGTTCTTTCTTTATCATCCATCCAACACAAATATTCAGACTGGCACACACCCACCCCCACCCACCCACCCACACACACACACACACACACACACACACACACACACACACACGGTTGACATGAAGCAGTGAAGTGTGGTGGTCATGTGATCATGCAGTTAGCCAATCAAATGTAGGGGGGGGGGGGGGGGGATCATGCATTTGACCGCTGGATGTATAGGAAGGAACTAGCTATGCACATAGACAACCAAACTACCAACATCAAGATCTATTAGTCGCTTTCAATGGATCCAAGTTCAAATTCAACATTTTTGGCAGTTTTAATTTTTTTGAATACATTTATTAGAAGATTGCTAGCAAATGTACAAATAGGGAGTTTGGGGGTTCCACTGAAAGTGAATGAGGCCCAGCCGCCCAGGTGGTGGAGACATTTAGTGTTATGGGGTTGGATGTGACTGGTTATATATCTACCTATATATATCTATATAATATATAGATACATATATGTGGATTTAATAGATATGACCCTGGCGGCGCGAAGACACAGTGAAGCCGTGAAACAAATCCAGTATCAGACATGTGAATTAAAATCCCTTTACCTGGAACTCTTCTGACAGCTTGGTTAGAGAGAGGCCAAAAGGTGAGCATGGGTCTTTTTTATTATAATTTGGACTGAACTCAATGATGCATTCAAATCGTTTTTTATTATTTAACTAAAGACAGTTTTGTAAATGATCTACTATATATATTTAGTTGAATTTAATTCAGTACTTTTCACATCTAATAAAGCAGTTATGGGCCATTGACAATTTGTTAGCGGTTTACACTAGGATGGAAGAATTCAATACTCACAACCAAACTAAACGGAATGCATATTACTGTACGGCCCATAAGTTGTAAGGTGACACGTTCTATTTGATTCTTCTTCTTAAACAATTACCTAGTACCCCATCTTTAGCTTACTGTACGCCACCCTTTAATACACAAATGCAAGTTAGAAATGTTAAAATATCGCAACTTATTAAATATCTCAATAAGTTGACTTAACTAAATAACTTAGAATTCTAAAGCAACAAGGTTACATGCTGCTTTTGGTTGAGACTCCTTAAAACCTTTTACAGCGTTCCCTAGGGTCTTGTAACACCAAGGCTGTCTGCGATTGGCTGATCACCGCGCAGCCTTTGCAACAATCGATTATTCCCCAGCCAATGTATAGGCCTTAATCACAGAGCTGTTATAGCAGGGGTGAAAACAGGTGGAGCTAATCAAGTGAATTACAGTCCAGTAGGCATGCAGTGCCCGTAATCAACGTCAAGAGCCACACCTGTGTTCACCCTGCTATCACACCAGTGTGACAAAGGCAAATTCAGGGTCTGCTTTGATTGGCAAGAGGTCTTTTCACAACCTGGATTTGTCTCTAGCCTCCTGCGGCTAAAAACCACACAACAATGCATCGCACAAACAGGGAGGGGAGTCTGCGTGTGTGTTCGACCGTTGCCTGTGTAAACACGGCTGTGTACATACGTTTATGCTAAACCATTTGCAAGGCAACACCGTACATTAAGCAGGGTACATCTAGAAATGTTTGAACAACAACAGATGCTAATCATCTACATGTAGAGGCTACACAGCAATACCGGGCTTAAGCTATCAACTGCAAAGGGCCAAGTATGATTCGGCCCGTATTAATACTCATAGGATACTATGAGGACACACTTTGGATAGATAAGTGGGACAGACACACGTACTTTTGTGCACGAGTGTGCGAGCTTGTGTGGAGGGGTGCGCTGCGGACTTACATCCATGAGGGCGGCGTTGATGTAGTTGCTGCTCTCTCCGTCGATGGTGATGAGGAAGGGCAGGCAGCGGTCTGGGGGCAGGCCGTCCATGAAGCGGTTCTTCTCTTGGTTCCTGGGCAGCAGCGCGATGCTGCAGTCCTCCGGCTGGGGCTGGGGGGTCACCGAGTTCAGGGTCTGGGTTGGGGGTGGGGGAGGGGAGGACCAGGGAACACAGAGAGGTTGAGGGTTAGGCCGACAGTGTTCCTCTTCTTTTCAGTCAGCGCTCTGACATGGCGGAGCAGTGGGAGAGAGGGTAGGGGGGAAGTGTGTTGGTTTGAAGGAGCCTGTTTGAGAAGCCCTGTCGGAAGAGGCTAACATGGGGTACCTCTTAGGGGCGGGACGAAATATTGATTCTGCGATATATCGCCGCCCTACTTCGATACCATCGATATTTTAATTAACAAACTAAGGCGCTCTAAACAGGCTGGGGGCAGACTTCCCTGCTCCCAGCATCACTACTTTATCACTCCTCAAGGTGGCGCTCAACAATTCAATGAGGGGGAACTTGTGAGGAAGTTAACTAGCCAAAGACGAGTAACTGAAAAAAGTTACTTGTTAGACAGATCCAGCACTTTACCTTTTCACATTGATTTTGTATTCATAGTTAGACAGATATCGTGATGTATCGTTAAAGGATTGTCTAACAATATATTGATTATCAGAGAATCGCTGTATCGGTATCGTGGGCCATGTATCACCTGTCGTATAGTATCATGAGGTACCCTGTGATTCCCACCCCTACTTCCTCTAACAGGCCGGGAATTAGCTTTTGCATCGCTGGTTTCATTTGTGTATGTTTGTTAAACGTGACGCAGGGAGCAGGTCAGGCGCTGAATGGATGGGAATGTTTGGGGACGGTACCAGACGACTGTGGGAATGACATCAAACTCACCTGAAACTCGTCCTTCAGGTGGGAGGAGTTGGTTTGGGAGTCGATGCGGATCAGCTCATAGAAGGCGGCCTTGAACTCGCACACCGGTATGGCCGTCTCTCCACACAGACACGCCTCCAGGATGGCGTCATGGATGAATATGTACTGCTCCTGAAAGGCACATCCAACACATACATGGAATCACGCACACACATGCTGTGGAAGGCAGCAACATCAACACGATATCCTATTGTTTGTTATGTGTGCAACTTTATGGCCAGGTATCGATACATCCCCAGTCTGCATGCTGCACATTATCCCTTCAGATTTTGAGGAGACAATTAACTTTAAAGGGCAATAGTGATAAATCCATTCTAACCAACTCCCCTTACTTCACTAAACAAAAAAATTAAATATAAATTGGCAAACTTTACTTTAACTTCAGCGATTCTCCCGAAAGCATTAGCGTCACAGTAGCATTAGCACTTTGGGGCACAGTAGTTCACACCAGCAGCAGTCTCACTCGCACACTAACAGACTTCCTTTATTTGTAACGCTAGAGGTAGATCCGCCCGTAGAGGCAGGGGAAGACTAAGGTTTTTTTTCAGCACAAAACACTAGCATTGTAGCTTAAGCTACCGCTGCCAATTTGACAACAAAAATACAAAAATGCGACTGCTATTTACTGTTCGAATTCATGTTGAGGCCGCAGGCATGCTAAATGCTCTTCGGCAGAATGGGAGCAACAGAGTAAGTTTGACAAATGATATTGGTAAGGGAGACTTTAATGAAGCCAGGAGAGAGGGTCACGATGCTTTGATCTCCCAGACTGGTGATGTGCTTTAACCATTTCCTAATGTCGGTTGTTACAGGAGTACATTTAATTGTAGATTTCAAAATACAATTTACTAGCGAATGTAGAGTTCAAAAGCCACCCTAAAATATAAAATCGAGCAGAACACAAAATAAACACATCTTTACTAACAACACCCATATTGTGCCACACACACACACACACGTTGTGAACGACAGCATGCAGAGTGCATGCCACATGGGATTGAAGGTGGAGCCATGAAAGAGATGATGAATCTGACAGTATTAGAGTATTACGTCCACACAACAAGGTTGATATTCCTGTTCCTTAAGACGCTGAAGTGAAACCTCAGAGAAGCTGCAATTAGTGTGGTGTTTATCTCCACAGGGAAAAAAAATAATTAAAACAGCCATAATTATACTACTTGGGAAATATGAATCTGGTCTCTGGGTCCCCTCCATTGTCTCAAATATTGCTGTGTTACTAATACAGCTTTTTCACAGAGGTCTCATCATAGGACTCACAGGTGTTGCTCATAACACCCCTTATGGGTCAGTTCCTTTTAGGTACTAGGGCACAGGCCGTAGACTTCACTAGTGGAGGTGTGTTAACGATGTTGAACTGTGCAAAGGATCTATCCAAGCCAAATCAAAGGACCTAGGGCACAACTCGACCGACTATGCTAACCCAAATAAGGCAATTTGTTCCCACCTTAGTCTACGTCTAAGGATCTGAGGACTGAAGTGAGAGCATGGTACATGGCTGAGATGACGTTGGGTGTGATGCTGGCGTTGGGCTGGTTTGTGAAGGTCTCTAGCGTGAAATCGTGTTGACACATAGATGAGATAACGTATGAACGCTGCAGCCACAGGTCCTGGACAGCCAATACCTTCCGTATACACACAGCGCGTCGCGCCATTTCACTTAGCATGCGCGCCGGTGAGCGGATGAAGATGCAGATGGCTGATGGGTAATGTAGTCACCTCAGTCTGTACCATGTTGATCCTCCTGGAGCGCAGGGCCTTGACGCAGTTGTAGATGTCCACCACGCCTTCCCTCTCCGCCATGTCCAGCATGATGTCGATCACGATGAAGCAGCCCGTGCGTCCCGCTCCGGCGCTGAACACCCCGAGAGAGAGAGAGAGAGAGAGAGAGGCGCGCACGCGCACACATAACAAGGTGAGAGGCGGAGGGATACCGGCCTGTACGTCGGTCGAAAGGGCGTCTACACTCCTCGTGTTTCTGTGCATTCTCTACACACCTGCAGTGGACCACGACGGGCCCAGCCGAGGGCGGGTTGGAGACTTTGACCCTGCGGATGAAGGAAAGTAGTCCTGTGGCGTGATACGGCACGCCGTGATCGGGCCAGCCGGTGAAGTGGAACTGCTTGACCTCTCGCACCTCGTTGAATCCACGCTGAGGGAGGAGAAGAGATGGATTTGTGAAACTAATTTCAATAACCTCTGTGAATGGGGAGCTATCGCTGCTGCGTGCGTCTCTGGTCGTATAACGTGCAGAAACAAAACTAGGGAAACACACTCACCCTCTCCAAAGTAAAAGTCCGGACGACGTACTCGGCCAGGGGTTCGACCTCCACAAACGTCACCTTGAAATCTCCGTACACCTCGGCATCGTCGGGCCAGTACTTGTAGCACTTGACCTGTTGGAGGAGAGCGGGGAAATGAACCGGCCGCCTCATGGCGTCAAGTGGCTCCACAAGCACTTTACCAGCACAAAACTTGGCGCTGGAATTAGCAATATGACCGGCAGTGGCGGTTCATACTGTTTACTTTTTCAAACAACTTATTTTTGAATAACTCTAAGGAATTATTCAACAATATAAAGGTTGGAACTGACGTATAAATACTTTAACTAAATGTTTTACTTGTCCTTTTTTAAGTACAATGTAGAAGTGGCCTGTTTTTGTCCTTTTTCAAGAGAACAACATGAAATACGTACCCTTCCAACCTCCACCAGATTGGTAACCATGACGATACAGGCAGACTGTTCCTGCCACGCCATCCTCCAGAAGTCATATACGGTCTCATGAACTGGACCTAACACCAACACACACACACAAGCGCACAGTTTTATACGGGTAAACCGCAGGACAATGTTTAAATTATTGATCTGTCTATGATGAATGTTTTGAGGCTGTGTGGAGCGGTCCCATGCAGGGTCCTGATACGGCACACACAGGATTAGCATTTAAATTGTGTACAGCGTGGTGCAGCTTACCCTGCGTGGCGATGTAGTGACTTGGTCTCTGGTAGCCCTGTGGGAATAAAGCTCTCATCAACATGATGCCATGACGTTCAGAAAGGTTCCTTCCTAGACGGTTTTCTATGTTATACCCAAAACCAACTGGCCGTTTGTCTTTAATGACGAAGGCACTTGACTACAGGACCGAAGAAGATGAAAAGATGGCATAGTAAACATAGGTATAAAAACGTACATATACATATATGGAAGTAAAAATATGTTTGGTTATCTTACTAATGAGATGATAAAAAAAAATAGATAAAAATAAAAAAGATATAAAACTGTTCCAAACTCCTTGTGAAAACCTGCTCAAACTCTCCCCTACAACGCCCATCAGTGGCTATGCAACGTGGCCAGCGCGTTATGTGTGTCGCTTAGGCAGGCCTGAATTGTGGTTAAGATGGCAGGTTTCGGGTGGGTACGGGTGGGGGGGGACATTTGGTCGATAGGTCAACCTTTGGGCCAATAGAGGACTACCTCGCAGCAGAGTGCTGGGAATGGGGGAGTATGTTGGTGTCAGTGGACGCATGGCGGATCTCTGAACGGATGGGCAGATAGTGGGGTGTTCTAGGTAGGGGGGTAGTCGAGAGGATCCATAGCAATACTTACATCCCTGTACAGCCAAATCTATAACCCAAGCCACAGGCAGATTTATGAGCAGAGGAAAGGAAGAAAAAAAGACAGAAAGACACCATGTCAGTGGGTGTCAATCAGGAAAAAAAGAAAAGTTGTAGTGACACAATGGCAAGTTTGAATAGCACATGCAGAAAGTAAACAACTGAAAACATAGAGGTAGAATGGATAGAGAGGACATTGCCTGGTGCCTACTATTTAACAATCTATGCAAAGCACTTTAGGCAGTACAACACCAAAGTCAATATCATGACAGTGTAATTGCGTAATCCAAACATCTTGCAGTGTGACACTATGCCCGAGATGTTGATATTATAGGATAATTGTATTTACATTTAAATTTAATTGAGCAAATATAGATATAAAAAAGAGATTAGCTAATCCTGGCAAGGTCCTCCCTGATTCAACTCTCTAGATAAAAGATGACTGAGTGAAGTCATGCATTAAAAGCAGTTGTAAACAGTTAATGGCAATATTAACATTAGCAAGGCTGGCCCAAAGCAGCGCCAGTACAGTACAGTAAACAAACTGAACTCATGGATGATCAACATGCAAATAATCCCTATGATGGCAAAATGGCAAGAGATGGAGGTGGGAAATGCAAACACGGTTGAAGCGAAAATGAGAGATTGATGCTGGATGGTAGAATTCTATGGATGGTGGATGTTAGTTGGTAGAAGGTATGGTAGATGTTAGTTGGTAGAAGGTATGGTAGATGTTAGTTGGTAGAAGGTATGGTAGATGTTAGTAGAAGGTATGGTAGATGTTAGCAGAAGGAATGGCAGATGTTAGTAGAAGGTATGGTAGATGTTAGTAGAAGGTATGGTAGATGTCAGTAGAAGGTATGGTAGATGTTAGTAGAAGGTATGGTAGATGTCAGTAGAAGGTATGGTAGATGTCAGTAGAAGGTATGGTAGATGTTAGTAGAAGGTATGGTAGATGTTAGTAGAAGGTATGGTAGATGTTAGTAGAAGGTATGGTAGATGTTAGCAGAAGGAATGGTAGATGTTAGTAGAAGGTATGGTAGATGTTAGTAGAAGGAATGGTAGATGTTACTAGAAGTCATGGTAGATGTTACTTGAAGTCATGGTAGATGTTAGTAGAAGGTATGGTAGATGTTACTAGAAGGTATGGTAGATGTTAGTAGAAGGTATTGTAGTTGTTAGAAGATATGTTGGATGATTGACGGTAGATGGTAGAAAGCATGGTTGATCTTGGTTGGTATGTTGGAAGTTGGATGGTACAACGCATTGGGGACTTGAATGAATGAATTTCTGAAGTGAGCGATGAATCGATTGTGATTGGCGGACTGGAAGATGTAAAACCTCACGCATGAGTGACACAGACGGCGTGCAATGTCCTGGTGGGATGGGTTGAACTTCAAAAATGGCGGATGCACAACTTGTATAGGCGATAAAGGTATAGAGGCCTGACATACGAGCGAGGGGGTGTGGTTTCGCTGGTTTCGTTGGGAGCCAATAGTAGCGTTCGATGCGTTTCCACTTACATCGATGTAGTTGGCGTTGATGTAATCGGAGGAGGGGTCGTCTTCAATAGGCTGAAGAATAACCCTTGAGTGGTCATCTGGAGGAGAGAGACAGGGTAGAAGGCAGAGAGGGGAGAAGAGAAACACGACGAGAGAGCAAAGCAACGAATAACATAGATTAGAGAACGGTCTTCCATTGGTAATGGCCTCACCACAGAAGGAATGCCATTTTGCCCAGTATTGCACCATACCTAGGAATAATGCACTATACTCTTACCCTTTCTGTCTCCCATGGTACGTTTTCTAGAGTCCATGGCTTAGGTTAAAAGCTAAGGTTACATTTTTAAAGTTACATTCGTCTGTAAAACTTCGAGCTGTGCGAAGTGTAGGTTCTTACAGGCTATGATGTTGCCGTAGCGATTCTTGGTGCGATTCTGATCCTTCTTGGCCACGTCCCATGAGGCCGACTGGCCTTCGAAGAAACTCTGCAACACCAACAGACAGGAACCGAATAACGATAAGTACAAAATAACACACTAAAATTCTAAAAGCCCAATACTATCCTGAAGCATCCTGCAGCCTTCTTGGTCAAACTGCCAACGCTGACAATGCTACTAACGTCGCCGACACGGCTAACATCGCCGTGGAAACCCCAGCCGTCAATACTCCTAACACTACTGTACTACACCTTGCTGCAGAAAAAAATCAAACCGGCAAACAAAATTTGATGACGAATAAACCAGCGCCGCCCCTTGCTTCCGATCCTCTGCGCCTTACTTCGTACTCCTCCTTGAAGCCGTAGCTGTCGGAGGTCTTCATCAGGTTGATGTGCTGCAGGAGGTCCGCCACCCTGATGGCCGGGTGCAGCTGGCCCGTCTGGTAGGGGGACTCGGCCCCCTCGCAGTGGTAGCGCGGCACGTCCAGCAGGCGGTTGTTCTCCGGCACCGCCGAGGCGCTGTGGTTCTCGTCTGGGGGGGGGGGGGGGAGAAGGGTGGGGGTAGAGGGGGAGAGCGTCAAAAACGGCGGGGGGGGATGCGGGATGGTGTCAAACACGCGTTGGCGAGCGCTCGGACCGGAGCGACCCTTGAGAGGACAGAGGGTCTGTCTGCGGTCTACTCACCGGTGATAGGGACTAGAGGTCGCAGCAGCAAGAGGAAGAGAGAGAGCAGAGGTTTAGTCGGGGGGTTAAGGGGGACGTAAGAGGCGATCCTGATGGATTGTGGTTAGCTCGACTGTTGACCATGGAGGGGGCTGAATGCAGGAGAGGGGCACAATGGATCTACACACGGGAACCAAATGTGGAGGACTCTTACGATTGCGGCGGAATGGTGCGCTAAGTCACAGCCGGCACTCCTCAACTGACATAGCAGTGTGGCTGGATGAAAACCGCACACAAGACGCGCACTTGTGCAGACATAACACGCACACACACACACACACACACACACACAAACGTGCACACGGGGATAGATGGGGATCATCTGTCGGTGCTCATCATATTCATATGGACATCGGATACTGACCAATACTAATCGGACTATAGTGGGTATTCATTCGCTGAAACGTGCATTTTTGGGCCGAGCCGGATGTGTCCGTCCCATGACTGACCCATCTCTTCTACCGCTGCTGATGATTATGAACTGACACCCTTTATTTTCTCCGGCTCAGCTCTGTTGGCCACGTCGGGCTGGCAGACACCACAGCCAAAAGAGTTCCTCATTAGGCCAATTAGCAGCAAACTCGACCAGACAATTGTGTCTCAACTCCCTTAACTTGCCCCCCCGGCCGGTGACGTGATAGTCCGGGACAGGTTGTGAGTGCAGTCTTCACTTCCCATTAGAGGGCGGGCTAACCGCGAGCTAATCAACATGATTTTGTTAGTTGGCGCGGGGTGGTGCGCGCGGCGGGGTGTTAACCCTGGCCCCCGGGGGCCTCTTCTGGCGCTGCATGGTGTCACACTTCACCGGAGACCGGAGACAAACAAGCCACGCCGTGTAACCCCCCTAGAGTTAGAGCTACATCAAATTCAGGAAGGCTAAAGCTTTCATAATTCACTCACATGGACGTGAGCCGCAACAGCTAACGTATCTAGGGAGGGGGGAAATAAATAATTTCCCTGCACACCAAGATGGCAGGTAGCCAAATAGGGCCTATAGCCGTACCGGAACAGCTATCCAGACAAATACATAGTGGCACACTGGAGCACACAGATGCAATTATTTTGTTTTTGAACTCGATGTCGTGGCTGTAATCTGCAGCCATTTTTTCCACAGTGTGAAATGTGTCTTCTTTCCATTCAAAAATTTGGCTCAATGCATTTTCGGGGACACATCTGAAAACCAGCCAACGCTGTGGAAATAATGAGGTCTCCGTGGGGGAATGTGTATCGTGGGAAAGCGATAACGGAATCAACATCAATACAGCTTGTGCCCGTCCCAGAAACCACAGCTGGGATTTCAATGATTCAGCCGGTTTGAAACGCATACTTAGTTACCAAACCGTGTCCTCCACGAAACACGTGGCGCTCACAACTTCACCCATGGTGCAGTGCGCGTACGAGCACTGTGAAACGTCCGGCCCTGGTCAGATCCCATGCACACACTGTATGTGGCGATTCAACGGCAAAAGGAATACAGGGAGCTGGGATTACACACCTACAAACATAGAGACTGAACATGGCGTGATGGGGTTTTGGGGGGATGGGGTGACTGTTGACGACTACTACACGATGGGTCACGTAATGGTTGGCGGTTGGAAGCCATGAGGCCATTGGTCTCACCTAGCACAGCAGTGGGCACCAGGGGGTCATTGGGCACTGCAAGAAGAAACAAGGTGAGCAACGCAAGTTTACATGGGGGAGTCTTAGATTGAGGTCGGGCAGATACCAGGGATAACCATCACTGGACCTGGGATAAACGCACACATAACTGGATATGTCCATGAGCGCACACACATGGCTCAGAAAGAGTATATCTCCACTGATCAAAATGGGAATGTGAGATCCCATATTAACATTGACTATAAAACACACCCTCTACATTGTTGACGCAGTCAACAAAAAATACGGTTCTCTTTTAGAAACAACCAAATAATGGTTGGTGGAAAGTTTTCCGTCATGTTGGTGGTTGTTAGATGTTAGAAGAAGAAAACAGAAAATAGAATAGAATACAAATAGAACAGCTAGAATAGTTAAGCACATAGGATGGATTACAATCTGTACATTAAAAATGAATAACGGATGTAAATAGTTATAAGGCCATAAACAAAATGTAGGTCAGGCATTGGGTTACAAAATACATTTTCAATGCCCCACAAACGGAGCCCTACAGGAGATGGACCTACATCTGTTGGCGGTGAAGCTGTGCGAATCCATGAAGGTCACGGCCATGGGGTCCTCGCCGTGAAGGGTGCTCTGGTCGGCATAGCTACGGTCCATCGCGTTCACCATGTGGGTCATCTCCTGCCGCGTCGTTCCAATGGCGTCTTTGCGCTTCTTCGCCAGTTTTCTGTCAAGATTGTCACGGTAGTACGAGACAGAGACAGAGAGAGAGAGAGAGAGAGAGAGAGACAGAGACAGAGACAGAGACAGAGAGAGAGACAGAGAGAGAGAGACAGAGACAGAGAGAGACAGAGACAGAGAGAGAGACAGAGAGAGACAAAGAGACAGAGAGAGAGACAGAGACTAGCGACAGAGAGAGACAGAGAGAAAAAGAGACAGATGGACAGAGAGAGAGAGACAGACACAGAAAGACAGAGCGAGAGAGAGACGGAGAGAGACAGAGATAGAGAGACAGAGAGAAAGTTGGAGAAGAGACAAAATGAGACCAAACCACAGCAGCCCTGCTTCATTTCTCCCCTCCCAGGATTGCCTCTAACTCTTCCCAGTCTTGCAGGAAATGGTGTGAAGTAATAAAAGATTGGCTTTTCTTTCTAAGCTGATTGGTTTGCTGAAGTACTTTCAACAAAGAGTAACCAAACACTTAAAGATGATCTTGGTGCAAGTGACAACAACAGGCTAACCCCGAGTTGAGTCAAACAGAAACCCAGATCCAAACACCATGTGTGTCATCACACCACAGGCAGTGATGGGCACCGATGTTTGAAATTAGTGCTTGGTTACTCTCTCTTCACATAGGGTCATTTTGCTAAAGTAAGGAATAACTTTAACCAATTTGACATTTCCTGGAGGCAAGCATGGCAATGCATTGTTGTCAGAAGGTTAGGTTTAGAAATGTACAGCAAGAGCCGAGGTCTGCCGACTGCTGATTCCTCCATCAGAGAAGAGCAACAAACAAGAGCAAACCAAGGATGGACAGGGGGGAGAGATTTGGGGAGGATGAAAGAAAGGTGTGTGTAGAAGACGGCATTTATTTAACAGTCCGTGGGCTCTAACAGGAGTGTGTGGGAAGAAGCATAACCACCGTCAGAGGGGAAAACCGACATCAATGAACGAGAAACACCGGGGAAAAAAACCTGTCGTGAACGAGGGTGATATATAAGGCAGCTGCCAGATGATAGCTGTCAAATAGCCTTATTTTTTTCGTTTTAGTCTTTTCAGGAAAGGAATCCATTAGTGTCCAAAGACACCCATTCACCAGAGCAATGAATAGCAAGGCAGGGCAGAGCAAATACGCATCACAGGGCTTAGGATCATGTCAAGATCAAGGTAGTATTGCAGGAATATAAAAACGTTATTGGAAATATTTGTATTCAACTTGATTCTGTTACTTGTCATTCTGCTCTTTGTCAGATCAGGGGATGGAGGGCTGCCTTCCCTCCTTTGAAAAAATGTAAAGCCGAGCCAGCGTTCACATCATTTCCAGCAAGAGAATGCAGCCATTGTCACCTTAGGACCCCAATAGACCTTTTTCATAAAGATGTCATCGTAAGAAAAGCACTGGTTATTCCTCATGACAGTAATTATCGGCCTTCTCCTTCGATGTAAAAGGGCAGGAGACTTAAACGTTCAAAGATATGTCTCCTACCTTTGTCGTTGAATATCTAAGGAGCAGATCCATAATTAGTGTTATGAGCGTGACCTGTGTATGTCCTATGATGAGACCTCTGTGTAAAGGGCCTTTGCACCAACATTTGACTGAGTTTACCTAGAGATCCAATAACAGAATACAATATTTAAGACTTTAAGAAGGTTGGCAGGCTAGGGACAAACTCCGACTTGTGCATCCCAGATATCAAATAGGGGGGAAGGGGCCTGGGGGTGAGACAAGGGGTACTTCAAGCATGGCAGAGCATGCAGGAACTTTATTATAAGCCAGACATTCACCAGTTAGGCCAACATCCCAAAAGCTGACTTATAGATCCCACCACCATCCAACCATCATAATCCTCAGGAGTCTTTTTCTTTTTTTAGAAAACACACATGTGGGATGAAGTTTGGTGAACCTTTGCCCACTGTGGCCCAACTTAAGATGTGTAGGGCTCTTACCTTTCCCCAGAACACAGCAGCGATAATAAGAGAGCATGCTAGGTGTAATTGGTTTTACCTCTTGACCTGAGATACGCCACCGCCACATGTATGACCACCGCTCACACACAAACACACACTCAGTAGAAAGACAGTGTTAGCAAAAGCCGACCAAAGCAGCACACAGGGTGTGTGTGTGTGTGTGTGTGTGTGTGTGTGTGTGTGTGTGTGTGTGTGTGTGTGTGTGTGTGTGTGTGTGTGTGTGTGTGTGTGTGTCAACGAGTTTGTGAGAGGGTGAAGTAGTGAAAAAGACTGCTCTGTAAAGACCAACACTAGAAAGAGAGTAGTTCTCACACCACCAGATAAAGAAAAAACACCACCCAAGAGCTATTAAAAACACTTCAAGAAACACCCTTTCGCATAACAGTAAACAGGTAGCTTCTAATCCACCAATAGGAAAGAGTCCTCCAGAATCCCCATGACACCTGTGACTTGATGGGTGGATGGGTGATCACATGACTACATGCACACAAAGAGCTACATCCTTAGACAGTGCAGCATTCTTTTTTCAAATAACACCAGCGGGGGGTTCGAAGCGTCCCACTTGAGGCCTGCTTACATCCTACATCTGAGCAACTTTGTCGCATGTAGAGGATACCAGGGCTGAGGTCAATCCACTTTCAGTTCAACCACTCCAGCAAACTACTGTTGTAGGCCTCGGCTAGGATGATATACTTCATTCTAGACAGCGTTTTCCCTTTCTTGGTCGTCCTCCCAAAATATAAAAATTGTTGACAAAAATTAAAATAGAAAATGAAAAATGGCGGTATTTAAGCATGGGTATAAAAGGAATACACCGTAGAAGTAGTTGGCTGGAATGAAGGTGAATTGACCCTGACCCTGGAAAGACGTCAATGAGGATGGCAGAGGCTGGTTGATTAGAGTTGATAATGTGTTTTGTCTTGAAAAAAGTATACTGCATCTTTAAAAAAAAATGTAAATTAATAAAAAGAAGAAAAGGAACAACATCTAGCCACTAGTTTGCCCATTAAGATAGCAGCAGCTTGGTTAGCTGGTCGTTGATTGGTGGTCTACTTACAGGTAATAAGAGTATGAATAGTAGGTCCTCCTTGGGTTGTGAGCCAATCAAAAAAGCAAAGAGTGAGACACAAGGGTCATGAATATGCATATTAGGACATTCCCTGTCCTGTCCCCAACCACCAACATTACATCAAATAAACAAAATGAAAACAGTCGTTTTCCTATCTTACATCTGAGACTACCTCCAGGGCATGCAGGGGAGTATTGGCTAATACAGTTTACTTTACAGCTAAAGCTCAAGTCTAGATTAATATTATGACAGCCACACTTAAAAAGAATATGGTGACGGTACAATTAAATATGAAGACACATTTATCATCATGCATTTCACTTACTTTGTAGATATTCTTTAATTCTCTACCGTTTTGTTAAAGTGAACACAGGCCTCTCTAAAAAGCTGCCTGTTGACCTGATTGATCTTGTTTAGAAATGTAAATATCTTTATCCCTTAATATTGTGTTATTATCGTCACTATCACTACATATACATATTTAACATTGGGTGCATTGAAAGACACCAGATCTGTTCAATTAATGCAGCAGGCGTTTCAACTTCCTGTAAAACAAGCATGATGTCATTATGATGCCATCATGTCCCACCATTTTAAAGATGCAGTATTGTTCAAAGTTGTAAAAAGTCAAAAATAAAATGATGATAATGAAGATTGATCTCCCTGGAACCCTTTCAGAAAAATTATTAAATCTAACAGTAACTTTTTGGCACAACCCTCAAATGTACACAGACATTAATCACAATTCACAAAGCGTCTTGGTGAAATAAATATAATCTCCCGAAGGTTGTCATAGCTGAAATTATCCCGAGATTCAACCGAAATTAAGTGGTTTGCAAAAGAGAACAAACTACCAAAATCGGAACCCTAACAAATGTATTAAAGATAATGCAAAAAATAAACTTTCTGTGCTTCACTACAATTCATATACTTCACGTCATGAATTTCTTAGAAATGTTGGCTTACAGTCCTCAAACATATACAACCTACAATTCTAGCATCAGATATAACTTAAAAGCCAGAAATCACCCAAGCAACTTTTAGAGAAAATCATGGATGTAATATAGTAGTATTGTTTACCAGTGTATCCCATGAATAACAGAAAGGTATCACAAAGAACAATTACATTGTAATTGTATGATTTCCATTATATCATAACACGATTTATATTAATAATTATAAGAGACGTTTGAGATTTACTTTTGAGAAGAAGATAATTGTAGGTCTGGTGTTTAAATGTCACATTTGCCAAGAATCAGTTCGCAATCTTGGCTTGTACTAGAGACACAGATGCTCCATCCAAACCTGATGGTTATTAATATAATAAGAGTGTATGTCTGGGTGTATTAACGTACATTAAGTACCTCCCTGGTCAAATATAAGTAATACAATGATAGCTTTCTCGCAGCAGGGTTCATTTGTGACCTCAGCAGAAATTTTAATAAATCAAGGCATGTGCTTTAGTGGGACCAAATGTGCTGAATTTAATTCATCGTGATAATTATGGGGAAAATAAGAAAAGAGCTGAAAAGTCAAAAAGGGTCAGACTGCCACTGTTGCCTGGAGACCAGGAGTCACTGCTAACTACCCAATGTATTTTAATTGGCCACAATGGGTCATATATATATATATATATATATATATATATATATATATATATATGGCCAGTAGAATATATACGATGCATGTCGATTATTAATGGTTGGTTTGCACTTTTTGGAACGCTGCTCCGCTTCAGACTTTTGGCAAAGCCAATAAATGTAAATGTGGATGATATTTACAATGGTCTCCTAGGGGGCGTATGCAAAGTGACAGTTTCCTCATTACACCTGCTATAACAGGGCTGCGGCGCGTTCCAAACAGGGGACCTCAAATGAGGGTCGACGGAGAGGTAGACGCACGCCGTGTTTATTCACTTCCCACTAAAACACGTGTGCGCGCTAACACAGGTAAATATGTGCCCTGTGCCCAGGAAAACATATAACCGCCCTAATTGGTCCTGTGAGCCTGCCTGAGACAAATGCGATTTTATAATATAGATTCAGTACATTTGTAACTTTTATTTATTTGGTTGTTTTTGCAACTCTTTTCCTGTATATTACCCTACTGAAATACATTATATGGTGACAAAAAACTGTTGAGCATAACTTGACCGGCACAGTACATGTATTGTCTGAGAATAACCACCGACGCAGCATCACCACGTCGCCCACACCCAACATCTGCCTGTTCGCCTGGTGCGCGTTCGTCTTTTTATTAGTGATGTTGTTGTGCGCTCCGTGGTGAAATACCGCCTCTCATCCACGACATCATGATTAACGGGACCTAGACCCCCGCTTCCCCATCTCTGTAATTCATAGTTAACGACTTTAATAAAACGATGACAGACTGGGTCAAGTAATGCATTAGCATATATAGTGGAGGTAAAAAAGAAAAAAAAGAGGAGGGGGTGCTAAATACACAATCATTTAAAAGGACTTGATTTTTCATTGCCGGGATACACCTCTAATATATGTGAAGCCGCTCAGGAATTCAGATTGACAAAATACATTCCCTTTTCGTTGTTCATTTTAAGCTTTTATTAGAACACCATCATTAACCAGATGAATGGATCACGATATACAGCATGAAGGCTAGGGTAGGGCCCGCGCGTCGTTAAGAAACCTGTCTGCAGTACATTAAATGGCCGCACGATGGCGCCATACACCTCACGCTGACGATGAAGAGACTAAAGCTGAGGGCGGTAGCTACTGCTATTACACCCTGTAGGCTATAACAGAGGCTCTCAAACACTCAAACAGCGAGCCCGTTGGTGGACCATGGTACAGGCTGTAGAAGGATGTGCTGCCCCTAGAATAACTTGGACCGTGTATTAGCATTTCAATGACGAGTGACGACAGAATACAGTGGTGGTGGTCATGCATCAGCTGTACATTTTAAACGCCCTTTCTGATATTTGTCATTACCTTTTAGAAATATGTTCAACTGCACTGCCTTGTAATGAATGCACACCATAGGACTCTGTGCTTTGGATTGGTCATTCGAGGCAAACGCTTTGGAATCAAAAAATAAATCCTCACCACATTTCTGCATCTCAATTGTGCCTGGGGGCACTTCCATGAGTTTAATACCTTTCTCCCCGCTGTGTCCACAATGCCACTACCAAAGCACTACTGGCTACAGGTCCCTGACTTCAATAATGATCAATCAATAATGAGGTCATGCGTGACCCAGACGCCTGAAAACCAATCAAGACCGGGGTGTTGTCCACAGCCCCCCCTTAGCCCTTATCCTTATTCAATACCGAATTGTTTTAGTCTCTAGTCAGCACTTTAACGACGGAAAGGGGAAAAATCCTCAAATCAAATCATCTTACTTTCTGCACAACTGGAGGCAGTGAAAAGTGCTCCGGGTTGTTTTTTAGAACCTAGTTCTTCATTAAGTTCCCTGTGATCCTTATGCTAAATCCTCCTCCTAGCCTCAGTCCTACTCTTCACTTCCTGCCACAGCCCTAGATGTTCTGTTAAAGCACCTCAGGACTGACTGTGCCTCAACAACGCCTCAATAGAGAGGAAGCTCCCCAGGTCAGAGGTCATAGCCAGCCCCCGCCGCGCACCAATGCGATCCATTAAAAACAACCACAACCACTATGGCTACGAGACAGGGGAAGCAGAAGGCTGGTTCAGAAGGGAGATCAACGGTAATGGTGGATGACATGGTAGATGGATGGCTCGTATGGTGCAGCACGCACACTGGAACCAACACAACAACAGCACAACAACGAGAGCGCTGTGAGCGAGTGAGCGTGTTGCTGCGTTCGGGTGGCAAGTCCTACATGTGTGCGACGTGTGTGTGTGGCCGACTTGTTCTCCTCTCATTGTGGTGTGTGTGTGTTTGTGTGTATGTGTGTGTGTTCGGGTGAGGGCCTGGGGAGTGTGTGTGTGTGTGTGTGTGTGTGAGTTGGATCACTTACCTCTTCTTCACCAGCAGGATGGCCACTAGCACCAGGAGAATGAAGACCAGGACGCCGGCACTGATGCCCGCAATCTTCACCACCCGGTCCGTCTGCTTGGCCGGGTCCGGGACCACTTCTGGCTCCTCGGTCGCACCTGAAGAACCACAATGTTTATTGGATTTTGGTCTAATTTGATTTTTTATTTTGCCTTCAGACATTTCTGAGTGAGACACTTGGTTGGTTTTCTTTCTCTTTCTTGACTTTTTTCACAGTGCAAAAACAAGAATAGAAAAAACAACTAATAATAAAAGTAAGCCTGTTTTAAGGAAACAATGAGAACCGGGACCCCCGCTAAATCCCACTGAAATTTGAGTGGGTTTGGTTCAGGAAAGGTCCTCCAATAACTAAACGGTTTGCTGCGAAAAGACAGCAACAAACTTTAATGGAATGCATCTGTGAGAACCTAGGCCTGAAACCAAACTAAAACTGTTCTTTTGAAGAGCATTCCTGACGAGTGACTCATTTGAATTTCCTGGTAATCTCTCCCTCTCCCACCTTCGCCGGGTCCGTAAAACACTGTCATCCATAACTAATCGGAATAAAATGTCTGACTCATCCAGACTGTAGGCCGTTGGGAAGCACATGGACGCTCTCCAAATCAGAGGGAAAAAAAAAGAGCCCTAGTTCATCATGTGAGACACGCTCAGGCCTCCCCGCTGCAGTGCGGGGTGCAGGCCTGCTTAGCGTTAGGTGGGCCGTGCTCTCCCAACAGTTCCATGTAAGGAACCATGTGTGTGCGCGGCGGACTCCACTGGCACCGCTCCAATGGAAAAGACGTTAACCGTGACGTCTAAAATGAATAATAACTAACAAATCAATTAACCGCTTTTTTTCTACCTCTTTCAACTGCAACGCCGCGATAAACTCAACGGCTAGACTTTTTGTTGCCTTTCGGTTTTTGACCCGAGGGGAGTCTGCACACGCACAGCCCTCTATTTTCAAATGTTGTCCCAGGGTTTCATTTCACCTCGGGCTCTGGATTCCACCGTGCAGCCTCAGGGACGGCACTCTGATTCCCTCAGGCTGTGGATACAAACTACAGCTCCAGATAGCCAAGCCCCGTGTTTGAATTAGTCAATGACCAGACCCGGTGAGGTAAATTGTAAGCGCGGTGTCCGTGGCCCACGTCAATATATCCACGGCGGGCTGTGGTCGTTATTTCACTTGCAGCAGCACACAAGAAATTCAGCCTTTGGCACAATTTGTCGTGTTAAATAAAACAATTTTTGCAAAGTGTACAAATATTTACCCGGGATTGGTCACAATACCGTTTACAAAAAAGACAATAGCAACTGCCAAATGTGTTTCAACCAGGCAGAGTCGTGATAACTATAATACCAAGGGTACTACTGTATGGGATATTATTTAATCTGAATAACAATAATACTGGTGGACGGATCCCATAGAGGGCCGTCTTGATCTGTATAGGAGCCGAGGCACAACAAGTCCCCTGTCACCACTGACACATGTTGATTACTGTGTTATTGTTAAATAATCTCTTAATGTCCTGCCGCAGTCATTATTCCACACTCTTCACTGTAACCTCGTCATAACGGCCGTGGTGTTTTTAACATGTGTTCGTTTTATTGAGCCTCAACGGCTATTTGTCGCTAGTATGTCATCAAATCCACAGTATAGATGTTTTTGTGATCTTAAGCCCTGCTTAGGGATGTCATCAGCAGCACAACAGAGTTGTGTTGCTCTGGCAGCAGAACAACATCATACGGTATTAAGTTAATCCGGCCGATCCTGCCCACAGCTACTTTATAGTTCAATATAATACAAAAAATATATAAATCTATCGAATTGTGATCCGTCCAGTAATGCCTCACGGCAACAAGAAAAAATCGGTAATCTCCCCGCGGCTCACGATCTTGGCCACACAAACGTGTGGAGACAGCCCTCCTCCCTGCCGTGTTACTGGGTTCAACATCACTAGCCGCTTTCATTTAGTTTCAAGCATCTCATATAATAAGCCCAGACCCCACATGACGAGTGCGCCCCCCTCCTCCATTATTAGCAGGGGGCAAAGCACCAGGACCACTGAGGTACTGAATCCAGGTCAGTACACACACCCTGAGGGGGGACGTGACAATAGAAAACATCCAGGATGACCCAATAAGAGCCCCCTGCCCCCGTCTCACACACACACACACACACACACACACACACATGCACGCACATTCGCACGCACGCACACACACGCGCACACACACACACACACACACCAAGAGCCTTGGACGACCTCTGTCCATTAGCGTTAGTGCGTCTTTAGACAATATTAAATCTACTCCACTCGTGTTGGCTTATGGGCCCTGGAGCTAAACGGGCCGACTGCGTTTTTAGCTCACTAGTCACTTTGCTGGCCTGGCCGCTGCTGGTTATCCAGTATAAACACACAGGCCATTATTCTGTGGCTGGATTCAGACTGTTTGATGAAATCTGCCTCTTTCAACCGTCAGGGTTTATGCATTTACCCATTATTTGTAGGGCGTTTTCTCTTTGTGCCATTTCTGTGCCGATAACTCGAAGCACTGCTTGGTAAACGGTTTGCTATGGTCAACCTTCAAATGAACACAAAAATAACCAACTTAATTTTTTTTTAAATATGTGGTGTTTGTGCTCTCTGGTGATACGTGGAGACGCGAGGAGGCCTACGCTCTCGCTCAGTGAAATGATCAAGGTCAGATTTATCGGAAAATATCCCTCCACAGTACAGATAGAGAGAGAGTGAAGGGGAGGGGGGGGGGGGGGGGGGAATGAGAAGGAGGCGGCAAAGGGATTATGTCCACACCATTTAGAGGTTGAGAGTCTGATAATCTGGCAGCATATGGTTCCTAGTGCAAACATGATATTTAAACCAAGCACATACACACCCACTCACACACACACACACACACACACACACCCCCACACACACACACACACTAAGTCATCCCTACCCACTATCAAAAAAGACCTACAATAAAAACAGACTAAAAACAGACAAACCAGATTATAAACATCGGATCAGATATTGTCAACTAGAGCCGGGCAACGGACAAAAACATGAAAAATTAACATGGCAATGACAGCGACACCTCTGGCGACAGTCAAGCCTTTACGAGAGCATATTAATTCGGTTTTGTTTGGTTCCCATCTCGCCCCTGTAGTTGGCATCCCTTAATAAAGGAAGTGCCCCCCCCCCCCTTCTTGATTCAGAGGGGTAGGACAGGCCTGGCTCCCTCACCTTTGGTTGCTAGTCTCAGGCACTGGGTCTTGGTCTCCTGCAGGGAGGAGAGAGAACAACACGTTAACACAGGGCGGTGACCAGGTGTGTGATGACCAGGTGTGTGATGACCAGGTGTGAGATGACCAGGTGTGTGATGACCACGCCTCGTGGACGTGCTGGTGGTGGCGGTGGGAGGCCTCACCCGGTCCGTGCTGCTGACCGCTTGCAGTAGGATGTTGTAGTTCTTCCTCGGGGCCAGCGGAGGGTTCCAGAAGCCCTGGGGAGCGAGGAGCAGGCCGTTTGAACCCTGATCTCACCGGTTAAAGACCTCCACTGTCAGCTCTGAGGTCTGAAGGGCAGCGCCGGCGTGTGGCCCGGGATCTTAGACGGCGCTTCATATTCAATCGCCTCATAGGCTATACACCTGATGAAGGTGGACCCACCCAAACACCGGGGTTCTTAGCTAACACTCCCTTGGGATCCAGTGGATCCCAAGGGAGTGTGAGCTAAGAACCCCGGGTCAATGCAGGCTTTGATCGCCCGCCCAAAGGGAGCTGCAGCGATCTGTGCGTGGTTCTAACCACAAGAACAAAACCTGAGCGCTGCCAATGGCTGGGGAGGCTCACCTGGTAGGTCCGGTTGTCCCCGACGGTGAAAGGTAGAGGCTCTGGCAGGCTGCTGGGGGGCAGCTGGGCCGCAAAGTAGTATGGAGAGTTGCTACTTAAGGCGCTGGTGTAGGACAGAGGAACCTTGAGGGGGGAGAGGGGGCGGGTTAGTGGAAGGTGCAGTTGGAAGTAAAATGGATACCAACATAAATAATATATATATATATACTAGAGCTGTCAAGCGATTAAAATATTTAATCGTGATTAATCGCATTAATGTCATAGTTAACTCACGATTAATCGCAAATTATTTTTCTATGCTAAATATCCCTTGATTTTTTTGTCCCATAATTCTTCTCATTTTAATTCTCTTATCAACATGGTGAATTGCATCGGCTTGCCTTGTGCAAATGATTTTTTATTGATAACAACATTGGCATATACTGATCAAAACAGGACGATACAAAAAAAGAGCCTATAGTGCAATTATACGACTGCTTTGAACAAATGTCATTTGAACATAGCAGTCAGGCTACTGCTACTTTGTTTTGAGCCAAAGAAAAAAATAAATAATAATAATAATTACGTTAATCGCGCGATCATTTTTTTAACGCCGATAAATTTGGTTTGCGTTAACGCCGTTAATAACGCGTTTAACTACACATATGAAGTGAGGCAAGTTATGAACTGTGATAACCATTTTTTTTGCCTTTTAATAACAGAGTTCATGGTCGGAAACTGAATGGCTTTTTATGGCTGACCTGGTAGCAGTCAGAGGAGGCCTGGCGACGGGATCGCTGCGGGTTCACCTCCGCCACCACGATCTGATACACACTAGTGGAGGCACACACAACAATAACACACTCAACATACTGATGGGATACACACTAGAGTAGAACGTACAACACAATAACACACGTATCTGATACACACTAGAGCAGAACATACATCACAATAACACACTGATCTGATACACATTAATGGACTTCCCACACCACAATAACACACTGATCTGATACACATTAATGGACTTCCCACACCACAATAACACACTGATCTGATACACATTAGGGGACTAACACACTCAACAGCCTGTGATTCTGATACATACTAGAGCATAGCACGCAACACAACAATGCACTCAAAACATGTTAACGATTATTATCTTAAAATAATGTAAAGATGGCGCGCTCCTTTGAGAAGACCAGAACAACAGAAGCCATCGGAATAGCACAGGCCTTCATCCACATATTATTCGGCTCCAAACATTGTCAATTTACAGTTTTTACATATCTCCCTGGTGCAGCGATCTGGCATCCGAACAGACAGACAGACAGACATGCCTTCCTTCATGCCCCCCCTCCTCCCTCCTCCCACCACCACACACACACACACACACACACACACACACACACACACACTCCTCTGCCCTGGGGTCTGCCAGAATGTTAGTGCAGATGGACACTATCGAGCCAAACGCCCACCCGACCAACAGCCCCCACCCCACCCACACACACGCACACATGCACACAAACACACGCACACACAAACGCGCGCACAAATGAATAAGCATGTCAGGTTGGCATGTATCAGTGTTAAGTCCTTATGTATGCATCCCTGCATTTCAATCCATGACAGTCTGTGTGCCGTCTGTCAGTGTGACGGCCTGCATGGGTGTGTGTTAATCTGCAGCCCGCTCCGACCTGGCCAAGCTCCGGTGCACCTCATGCAATGTTGAAATGATCGCCCTATATCTGTCTTCGGACCGGCGGGCGCATAAGGATTGGATAAAAATGTCTTTGCAGGACTCCACTTCTGCCTTCTCGTTTGTTCACGTATAAAATAAGTGTTTTGAAGCTGGTTAGTTTAGACTTTGCCGTCCAAGAACAATAAATAGACGGCACATTACGTAAGATAACAAGTAATAATTAAAAGGATGAAAAAGGAGCACGCCATAATGAGTGTTATGAGCGACACCGGTGCTTATCCTACACACAAAGACAAAGGGTCTATTACATCCCTAGATGTGCCCAAACCCATGAAGGATGTGGCCTTGGTCCTTCTGAAACTGTACATGACACATGCACACACGCGGCGCATCCCTCCGTGGGGCCCGCGTGTGGCCGTGGTCGTACCTTATGGGGGCTCCCTTGGCCTGGGCGGGTTTGAGCAGCACGGTGATGGTGGTGGCCGTCTCGTTCAGGAAGGCCTCCGAGCCGTCGTACTCCTCCAACGTCGGGGCTGGGGTGGGGGGAAGGAAAGGCAATGGAGGGAGAGGGTCAAGCATGGATCGCTGGCTTCTATGTATGCTGTGTAGACAAATAGGATCCCATTGTCATGCAAATACATCCTCGTCACAAACGGCCAGCCAAATAGCCCAGGCAAATAATGATAGAGGCCGAAACAAAAGAAATACATTCTAATGTTTATAAAAATTTTAGCATTACTAAAAAGTAGCACGTGATATTTATTATTTTATATAGTATTACATCAGTATAAAGTCACATTTCCAGGCCTCTTTTACAGAAACCTTTGGAATCTCTCTTAAAACCGCATTTGTTTAAAAAACGTTTTTTAGATCTCGATGCAGAAGGAGAAGTTGTAATACCTGAAATATTTGTGGAAACGTTGAGCGTGGTGGCCTGCCCAAACCCTTTGGAGGTGGACGCCCGTATGGAGAACTGGTAGGTCACCCCGGGGTGCAGCGGGGAGAACAGGTGCTGGGTGGTGTTGGACGGGAGGGACACCACCAGCCCCGTGCGCTGGAGCGGCACAGAGGGGTCGAAGGAGCGCAGGCCGCTGTAGCTGATCTGGGGAGGGGGAGGCGGGGGGCGCTCTGGTTACACACGTATCCATCACATCAACGGCTTCACCTTATTCTGAATGGAAATAGTGTGTTGAAGTCAACATGCTGCCTCCACAGGGTGTATGGCTTTAAGGGGACTCCAACGCAACTTTAACCTTGAACGTTCTGCAGTAACCGGACCGTGTCAATTGTTGCTTTGGAATAACTTCACTTAACTGCGTCAAAGCCAGTTTAGATCGGCGGCGAGACTTATCCGTTTTGGACCGCTGCTGAGAATGTTGCAGCGGTGTGAAGTGGTTAGCTGCAGGGAGCGACTGAAGCCCTCGCATTGGCGTCTGAAGAGATTTACTGTATCAAATCACAAGGTGTGCCATTGGAACGGTTTCGATGCTACTTTGTTTGAAGTGGCCTGAGGTTTGTGTTTTGTATTTGGATTGGCCGACGCATTGCCAGCTCCTGACTACTGGCATAACCTACGCATGACCTGTCTCTCTAGAGACACTGACGGCTTCACAACGTTGCACGTTGCAGCGATGTTTTGACCGCCTTTAGCGGTCATACCTCGTATTGGATGATGATCCCATTGGGCTCGGCCGGTTCCTTCCAGTACAGGTGGATGCTGTCTTCATACGGAGTGGCTTTCACCGACTGGCCGGGAACAGGACCCGGGACTGTTGGTGCACAGAGAACACCGCACACGCACACACACAACTAATCAACAGAAGTTAACTCTGAGGAGCTTGCAGAAGTGTATCTTTTTACTTTTGTGTGCGCGGGCGCGTGCGTGCGTGCGTGCGTGCGTGCGTGCGTGTGTGTGTGTGTTTGTAGGTGTGTGTCTTAGTGCAAGCATGCTTGTATTTATGTGTATGTGTTTTGCATTTATGTGTGTGTGCGTGTGTGCATATGTATGTGTGTGTGTTTGTGTGCGAGTGCGTATGCGCATACGTGTGCGTGTTAGTGTGTGCCTTTGTGCATGCGTGTGCCTTGGTGTCATATTGCCGCACCATCCTCATCCGTCTGGATGACGGTCTCATCACTCTCCTTGCGCCCCTCGGGGTTGGTCAGGATCATCTTCAGGCTCACGTTGGTGTAGGGTGGCAGGTTGCCCACCAGGTGGCGCGGAGCTGTATCCACAGGGCGCAATCAACAGTTTGTTGTTAGTGACAACCCTGCATTACTGCATATGAATTGAGCTTTACGAGGAGTGACACAGTGTGTCTATACATGCCCGGTAACACACTCAAGTTAGAAAAACACTTGTAAAGATGATTCAGTGTCCAACGAGCCTTACAAGTAAGGCTGGGGACAATCAAAGCATACAGTCTTGAATATCATATATCTAAATCCTCAAACGAACTGAAGCTACAAAATAATTGCTGTACAAGTAACCACAGGAATCTGAAACGCGAGATCAGCAATTATATTTAGGTTGAACGCTACAGAAAAAGAGGGGAATTACCAATTGCTTATTTATTGACTTTTCAATAAAAAACAACTCCCATCGATTCCCCCCAGCTTGGACCTAAGGCCGACAGGCTCACCTTTAGGGTCCATGTCCAAGCAGCCATGTTTGCTGCGGTTGCTGGCCGTCATGTAGTGGTAGCAGATGGTGACGTTGAAGGTGTGGCAGCGAGTGATGTTGTAGCCCAGCGACTCCCAGTCCACCGCGATCAGACGCGACCGGGTCTCGGCAATCTTCAGCCGCTTGGGAGTCCGCATGGGTTCTGTGGATTAGAGAGAGACAGAGAGGAAGAGAGACGGGGAAGAAGAGAGAATGGGTGATTTGCATCTCGATCAAGATGGCGAAGAGGGTGAGGTTTTTTGATGGGGGGGTCAAAGTTCACACGGACAATTATTGTGATTATTTCTGTTGACCGTAATACATGCAGAAGTTTGGGACATGAAACTGAAACAAAAAGGATTGCATTGATTTGACAACATTGATTTGACATGTGACGGCCTCACACGGGCATAAATAAGGCCGCTCTGGGCAAGATTGTAGAAGTTGCAGTGCTGAAGTCACATCTAATTGAATCGTTGTCTCACTCTCGCAATCACATGAAGTCAGATGAAATCAAACACAAACAAACCGAAACAAAAACCACCACCGGAGCAACTTTAAACCCATCTCCCTTGATTCAAAATAGACCCTCCTAACGTCCCATTTGTCTGCTTTCCGCAAGACTTCAAAGAGCTCTAGAAGCTAACGATTGTTGTTAATTTGTATCCCGTCTGGGTTTGGCTCAGTTTCGGTAATGTGTTCAAAACGTGTTGTTTCCAATATAATCTAGCCCATCTCCACTTCTCTGTAGCCTGGCCACTAATTACCTTTAACTGGCTCATTTAACCCGATCAATAACACACACACACACACACACACACACACACACACACACACACACACACACACACACACACACACACACACACACACACACACACACACACACACACACACACACACACACTGGTGCTGCGGTAAGGATTTACAACAAAGCAAGGGGATGAAATTCATCCGTGGTGCTGGTTCATGTCGGAATATGGAGCTATTTCGTGGACGTTATATCGAGCGCATTGCTGCCAGGAGTTTAGGCTGCAACCAACAATTATTTTCATTTCGATTATTCAATCGATTAAGAGCTTTGTCTATCAAATGTCATAAATAATGGCTAACGCCAAATTTTTTTGAACACCTGGACGAGCAGCGGGGAAAAATAGAAAAATCGGCTTTTGTGAAACAAACTAAACAATAAACTACGATAAAAAACGCCATGCTGGCATAATGTTTACCATAAAGATGAAGATAAATCCTCCATCAAGTAAATAGACCATTTACTTGATAAACCATCAGGTAAATAGAGGACTTATTGAAAACCCTGACCGATATCTACTCCACACAGCCGTGGGGCTGTGCTCCCTTCAGCCTCGCTGTGGCTCATAGCCTCCGCAGCATACGCCTCCACGCTGGCCCGAGGACCCTGGTGCTTCCAGGGAAGAGATACTGTTCCTACATGTAGCATCACACCGAGGAGGATTACCCTGCTCTACATCTACACCTGGGGGGGACGGCTGAATCATGTGCCTGCTTGAGTGTGTTCCACCCCGGTGCTCCTGTTTGGATGAACAGGGACTCCACCTTCTCTGATCTCATTGCGAGCAGGGCCTGGAATGTTGCGGTGTGTCGTCGGTTCCCGTCGGGGTATTGATTCCCTGTTTAATGTAATAGCCCCGTGCCCTCGTCCCCGTCACTCCAGGCGTCCTTCACGTCCCCTCCCACCCTAGCTGATGTTTTAATAATAAAGAAAACAGCTCTTCCTTTACATAGAGGCTACGTCTCCCTCGTACCTGGAGCCTCTCGTCCTCTTTGTCTCTCTGTCTCCGTTTCTCCCCCATTCTCTATCTCTCTCAGAGGAGAAAATACAAGGACACAAACGTGACGCTTCTTCTGACAACCCATTATCTGCCTGTCACTCTCAGACACACACACACACAGGCCTGATTTAATCTTCATTCTGTCACAATCTGGCATCTGTGTGTGTGTGTGTGTGTGTGTGTGTGTGTGTGTGTGTGTGTGTGTGTGTGTGTGTGTGTGTGTGTGTGTGTGTGTGTGTGTGTGTGTGTGTGTGTGTGTGTGTGTTTGTCTCTGTGGTGTGTGTGTGTGTGTGTGTGCAAGCGAGTGCGCAAGCGAGTTTGTGCGTGCATGTGTCTAAGTGTTTTTTTGTGTTGCTCTGTGTGGAAGGTAGAGGGGAGGAAATTACTTAAAAGAGGATCCTGGAATCAAGACTACAATTTCCATCTCTCTATTGTCCCTGGATGGAAGGATCGACTTCAATGCATGTGCAAACATCTTCCAGCTTAAATAGAAGCGATGCAAAGGCTTTTCAGTCCAATATCCATCAGATATTAACAGCAAGTCTGCGGTATAGAAGCACATTTGTGGGAGTGAGAGGCAAGTAGGAGGGGGTGACAGACAGACGGGCCAGAACCCTAACCCAGAAGGTAGAAGATGAGACAGGTTGTTGTCTTCAGGACTTGGTGCCCCAGCGTACTTTTATTACCAAGTCTGTCCGTCAAGTCCTATCTAAGTCTTTAGTAACGACTACTTGGTTTCAAACTAGCGATTTACCCACGGAATGTCCTGACTACTATCTTTGTTGTGGCTTCGACGTGACGACTGCATAACAAGCTACGATGGGAAGAGCTTAAGAAGACATCGACATCAGACATTGATTAGCATGGCACATGCTAATCAATGGGTCCGTGGGTAGGTATCAGTGGGTAGGTGGAAATGTTTTGTAAGTACTATGCGCTACGTAATGACTCGTTGGTGTGGTGCAACCCCGTTAAGTAATGAATAAATTCAGGCTTACGCTATAACTAGACGACTATTGAACTCACTCACAGCTGGTGCAACCGGCCCAACTTTGGAGCAAATATCATTTGCGTGTGCGTGTGTGCGTGTGCGTGCGTGTGTGTGCGCGTGCGCGTGTTTTAGCTGCGGGGTCAGATAATTTAATTCCTATGTCAACCAGTTATTGGAAGCTTGACATTTAACTCGAGATAGAGAACTCGAGATGTCCCCCTTCTCATCTCTTCCAGTTTTTGCCCTTCTTTTACCAGCTTTACTCTCTCTCTTTCCCTCACTGGCTAGCTCTTCATGTTAAAATCAATAGTTGTGATCCCTGCCATAAACCTAGCCATTAGGCACCCCCATCACGTGCACACACACACACCCCCACAACCACACACACACACACCATTAGGCTGTGTAATAAATTGTATTGATTTCAGGGACTCTTGGTGCTAACAACCCTTCACACAGAGACTTTTCAACTTGGAATTAAAATGAAATACTAAACCATCTGCAAACACACACATACAAACACGCACACTCCCGCGGTCGCAAGCATGCACCAGTGCTCAACTTGTGCGTGCTAAACAGAGGTCACCTATTCTTCTCCATCCTGCATGGTTTTTAAAGCCCTATTCCCCTCCTGACCCATAATGCATTGCTTGTAATGCATATAAACAGTCTATTTGAATATATATTAAGACAGCGAGAAACAGAGCGAGAAAGAGGGAGAGCGAGGGAAGAAGAAAGGCAGAGGAGAGGAAAGAGAAAGAGGGAGGTAGGTTGGTCCCTGACGTGAATATAGATGAAATAAAAGTGTGGGCAAATGAAAGAAAGGGCAGTGTAAACAAAAAGCCAAACATGGTGGGAAAAAATGAAAGGTGTTGCAGCAGGGGATGAGCGGCGGGAAAAACACACAGAGAGAGAGAGAGAAAGAGCGAGAGCGAGAGCGAGAGAGAGAGAGAGACAGAGACAGACAGACATAGCTGGCCCCCGGTCCGTCCACCGGGACCAGCTGCTGACGGACCCCGGTCCAACGGCGAGCCACGGGGGCCCGCCTGGTCCCCCCCGCTCCGCCGGCTAACACAGACAAACGGCTGGATTCATGTCGGAGCCCACCAAACAAACAGTGGCACAACAAAACGGGGGTGGCTTTGTTCCCCTCAGATGGGGCTTTGTAGCGCCACAACAATAACCGGCACAGAGAGACAAAGGCGGGAGCCTCGTATCAGCCCAATCCAGAGGCCACAATTAAAAGAATGCTAAACAAAAGACCCGGACGAAGTGAACTCTGCACCCCTCCCTCCCGCCCTCCCTTGGGGTGGGGGGAGGGGGGGGGGCAACGGGAGCAGAGGATGAGAGAGGCTCATTGGGAGGCTCCAAGCCACCCTGCAGAGGAACCAGACGTATAATATTCACCTGTGTTTGTCTGTTTGTTTGTTTTTGTGTGTAGGTTTGTGTGTGTGTGTGTGTGTGTGTGTGTGGGTGAGGTTGTGTGTGTTTGTTTACTTCGTGGAGTTTGAATGCGTGCATTTGTTTCTGTGGGATGCTGAGCTTCTGAATGCTTCTGAATGAGAGTTGTAGCAACATGTTGGAATGTGTTGTGAACTTCTCGTCCGTGCAGAGGATCATCTGTGGCCGTGTGTGGCTTTGTTAAAGTGTGTGTGTGTGTGTGTGTGTGTGTGTGTGTGTGTGTGTGTGTGTGTGTGTGTGTGTGTGTGTGTGTGTGTGTGTGTGTGTGTGTGTGTGTGTGTGTGTGTGTGTGTGTGCGTGCGTGCGTGAGAGAGTAGGTGATAAAGTAGCTTTTAATCCAAATCCTGAAATGTTGAAAAGTCCTTGGTCATGGCAAGTTAGACACACAAGCGTGTGCACGTGAGTGCACATGAGTACACACACACACACACAAACACACAGAGAGACAAATGCACGCACTTACACACACACAAACGAGTCTCCACTTCAAGTTGATTATTTCTCACCCCTTAGACAAGAGCAATAAATCACACAAAAGAAAAATCGAGAGACTGAGCGAGACTGAGAGCGAAAGAGCGAGACAGAGAAGGAGACGGAGTGGAGAGAGGTTGAGGAGCGAGGGAGGGAGGAAGATGGGTGGAGAGAGAGACACACACACAAATGAATATGATTAACATAATAAAGAAAAATGGGAAGAAATGAACAGGAAAAATGATTGACATAGAGACGAGAAGTTATCAAAATGAAATCATGTGTGTTGCATCAATTACCCCGCATCGTGTTTTCTTGTGTGTGGTGTGCGGTGGTGTCCTCGAATACCTACAAAGTCTTTTTTTTATTAAATATATTCTGTCTTTAATCAAGCAGTTTTTTTTACTATATTTGGCTGATGTTTCTACATCAAGCATGATGCACATGTTTGTGTGTATGTATGTGTGTATGTATGTGTATATATATATATATATTTATATATACACACACATACATAGATATGTGTGTATGCATCTCCATGTGGGAGTCAATGCCTGCATGTCCATCATATTATATACTACAATTCTGGCAAGCTACAGGTGGCAGGATGAAACAAACCTAACCAAACAGCAAAAGGCAAAGAAATCATTACCATTTAAATAACATTTCTACCTCTGGCCTCACTTTCTGGTGTGTGCGCGTTTGCGTGTGTGTGTGCAACACAATGAATAACCCCAGAGAAGAAGAGAGAGAGTAAGATAAAGAGAGTGAGAGAAAGAATTTCCAAATAACAGGAAATGGAGAGTGCTTCCACTGCAATATTAATATGGGCGGCATAATATTCTGAAATACATTTTCCTCACTGCGTTGTCACATTGAATATATATTGTATCAACGACATCCACAACATTCATTAATTGCTGATAGACTGCCAAATGCCAAATATTTTTTCTGATGGATACTGTGCTGTGTGAGAAGACCTTTCACAAAATGCTTAATGTCTGTAAAATGTGTAAACTGACTATTGGAAAAGTTATTAAAGCAGCATGAATTTATTTCTGACCACTGGAGGGCAGAAAACACCCCCAAAGAAATCATGTAAGAGAACTTAAAGAGCTGCAAGTGAACAACTAGGCTATATTAGCTTAGCATTTAACCTTAAAGACGTGTTCCTCATAATATGCTTATTGTTTTTGGACTACATTTTAAGGTCTTTCAAACTATAAAAAATAATTGTATTAGAAAAAGGCTACCCGAGAAAAAAACAAAACATTGCTTCTTAATATTCAATCTTTTAAAAAGATCCAGTCATCAAAAATTCAAATCATTGCAAACATTTGTATGCTGTACTTAGTACTCACTAATTTGTTGTAATTTTTTTTTATCAGAGTTTCAGGGTATGCGATTGCCACCATACCAGGTTTACTACGCAGGCATCGTTAACTGATCAATTGAGTGTTAATCGCACTGGCTTACAAATTGCAAATCAAAGTTGGACAGAGATTAATTTCCTCTTCCAGTCAAACAGGAAGCCATTCGCTTTGTGTGTGGGATGAACAACACCAGGACTTCCTGTCTGTTGACGTGCATTGACATTTAAACAAATACAACAGAAACCTTATACACACAAAAGCACCGAAACGCACACACACACACACGCATCACAAAGGTTGGTAGACATCAGTCAAGCCCTGTGGTTATGAGTTTCTCTCTCTCTCTCTCTCTCTCTCTTTTATCTTCATTCCGTGGTTTCATCGTTCTCGCTCTGTCTTGGCGCGCCAGCCTTTTCCCACATTCATTGTTTTCCATTGTATTACCAGCTCCCTCTTCTCTTTCTGTTCCTCACTGTAGCTCCTCGCTTCTCTCCATTCTCTCTCTCTCTCTCTCTCCATCGCTCCCTCTCTGGGTCTCTCTGTCAATCTTGCCCCCCCCCCTCCAGGCAAGCGGGGTTCATATTTCAGTCGTTTATTTCTACAAATGTCAGACACCATTTCTGCCCTCAGTCTATTGATTCGCTGACAGAGCGAGAGGGAGAGCAAGAGACACGGAATAAAGGGAAAACAGTGAGGGTAAAGGTGGGCATAAATGAGATGAAAGAAAGAAAGAGAGAAAGAGAGAGAGAGAGAGAGAGAGAGAGAGAGAGAGAGAGAGAGAGAGAGAGAGAGAGAGAGAGAGAGAGAGAGAGAGAGAGAGAGAGAGAGAGAGAGAGAGAGAGAGAGAGAGAGAGAGAGAGAGAGAGAGAGAGAGAGAGAGAGAGAGAGAGAAGAACTGCGCAGTAAAGCAGAAAGAAAGACAATCTGAATAGGCACAATGTGAAAATAAGCACAGGAGCAAAAGAGAAAGAGATGAGAAAGAAATGTGGGGTAGAGAAAGCTCTGCTGATAACAATCCCATGCTCTCTCTCCCCATTGGTTCAGTAAGAGAGTGACTGTGGCCTGGGTTAAGCGAGCCTCTTCAACTATTTGCTTCCTACACCTCTCCGTCTCTCTCTCTCTCGTCATCATGCCGGAATAGCTACAGAAACTCCCTCTCTCTCAGCATCACGCTCTGAATGAGGAGGACAAGCGACAGATGGACATAGGGAAGACTGAATGAATAGATTATTTACGATTAAATATTTACACAAAAATGTTTAATCTAAAGACAAGCCAACACAGTATGGCTGCACCCAAATGTTTAATTTCAGTCCCTTAATCTAAATGAAAGTACGTTTGTTGTACCAACTATCAATTCAAAGTATAAGATAAAACATTTGTGCATAGAATTGTCAAAAAACATGCATAATTTGCTTACCTAAGATCCCAAATTATTACTTAATAATTTCAATTAAATTATGTCAATGGCTTCATAACCTCTTTACACCTAACTTCCAGGGAAATATGCAAAAACTGTTACCCGTTAGGAACCTCATTTATTGATATAACATTTCAATATCGATCTATTTTACTATGATGTGCTACTATGACAAGTGGCTCATGCCAGCCAGTAAGCGAATGCAGTTTTTCCCATCGTACACTTTACTTTGTCGGGTCATTCATGAGTTACACATTTCCGCACCCGTCCGAGAATGACGCCATCCGCAATCGTCAGCAATTTTCCATACATTGACTATATTACACCATTCGAAATGGGTAAAGTCTTATTTTCTTGTAGCATTGCATTGATTTGCTCTCGTCCGATACCACACTGACAACAGACCGTTTGTACAGCCCGGAAAGCCCCTCCACTCTGAATCATAACATGATCACGCGCCGGAGGAAGGATTGTTGTTGGCTGTTCACCGCAAGAAGACGGCTGCTGAATCCATGAGAAATCTATCGGGAGTTCACAAATAGGTATGAGGAACGCCACAAATACCCCAGAACTCAAACCAAAAACATGGGCTCTATCTAGGCCCTTTTTTTGTGTGAAGAATCTGCAATGGTTTCCACCAATGTACACGTACATTGAGAGTGAGTTTAAGCTGTATTCCATACAGTCTATGTTCAGTCTGTTGAACCTGTATGATATACAGTCAGTCTATGTTTAGTCTGTTTAACCTGTATTACATTTCTATGTTAAGTCAGTTTAACCTGTATTATATACAGTCTATGTTAAGAAAGTTAAACCTGTATTATATGTCAATGTTTATTCTGTTGAACCTGTATTATATCGAGTCTATGTTAGGTCAGTTGAACCTGTATTATATACAGTCTATGTGCTTATCATCCCAACCGTAACTCATACTGGTGATCAGGTCTTCAGTTCCCCATGTCCGATCACTGAAATTCGAAGCGTGAATATCTGTTGAATTCCCAATTACCTTCCAAGTTCCCCCCTGTGACTAAACGGGACTAAACGTAACATCAATACAACTTTAATACATTAACTTGTCTGTGAACATGATTTCTGCCTCTAATGGTGCTGAACTGAACTCCCATGATCCCCTGCTTCTTCACAACATCAAACTACGTATTTTGTTAGCATTTTGATTGAGATGCCTCTAGTGGCAGAAATGACATGGTATACCTAAAATGATACTCAAAAAATGTCATTAATAATAGCATTATTGATTTCCTGATTGTTATTTGATAATGTATCTGTTGCCCAACTGATTTACTAAATATTCCAGCCCTAAAATAGAGGAAGACAGACAGATGGACAGAAGGACAGACTGACTGCCAGACAAAGATTCAGACAGAGACACAGACTGACAGAGACACACTCAAACATACAGACAGAGGTTCATACCTGCACATTTGGTGCGGGTGATGAGTGGGGGTCCGGGCATGCCCGTGCCCCCCTCTCCGGGCCTGGTGAGCAGCACTCTGATCTCGTACTCGGTGTCTGGGTCCAGGTGCCACAGCTTGTAGTTGGGAGAGTTGACCGCGTGGGTTTCCGTCCAGGTGCCCGACGTCATGCGGTACTCCACCTACAGAGGGACATGTCAATCAATCAATCAATCAATCAACCAACCAACCAACCAATCTGTTCTCATATTGTCAGACTACATCTGTAAAGCGTCAACATTGAGTGCTTCCAACCAACGCCATAGTTGATCGAATCCTGACCTCCAGGCAATTTCTGTATGGAACAATAATCACCTAATTTGACATGGTGAAAAATGCTGTGCAGTCCGATTCCCGCATTAGGAATCAAGTCAATGAAATATGGACGATGTGACAAATAATTTGGCATAGCATTTACAGTGTGCCCACACTTTGACGGGTACATTTGCAGAAATCCCAATGTGAATGTTGACCAGCGTCCGAAAGTGAGGAAGTACCTCCTTGAGTATGATGGGCCCATCCCCAAATATGGAGTTGGCGTTGAGCTGGATCAGGAGGTAGGTGGGACCAACGCCCAGCAGCTGGGGCGGGGCAATGGGTCGTGGCGGCTCTGGAGTTGGGGACAAAACAACCCATCAGTGCCTTGATTTCTGTACTATTCCACACACACACACACACACACACACAATGCTGGTGTGCACGTTTGGCTGTTTCACCATTTATCCCACCAAGCCAACGCACTAGAATATCGATATATATCTATTTTTTTATTTTTTTTTAAAAATCTCTCTGTAAAAAAGATCATTTGATTGAATTTCTGCTTCGTGATCCTCTCTGTCAGAGTTATGATAATGCCTCTGTTGCTGCTGTGTGTATCTGTGTGTGTGTGTGTGTGTGTGTGTGTGTGTGTGTGTGTGTGTGTGTGTGTGTGTGTGTGTGTGTGTGTGTGTGTGTGTGTGTGTGTGTGTGTGTGTGTGTGTGTGTGTGTAAATGTGTGTGTGTGTTGTCTATGATGGATGTAGGTGGGATCAGGGCCAGTGAGTCAGATCAGTGCTACCTGTCACGCGCACATGATTGACGAGGTGACAGCCGACGCAATCACACACACACGCAACCGTGACACCCGCCGCATCAAAGATTTATCTAACTTGACACAGGCAGGGATACGTGGGCACACACACACAAACAGACACACACACAAACACACACATCTCCTATGTATTCACTGTACTGAAACCAAACAGGATCAGGAAATCACTTCTGTTGGATATTGATAGTGTGATTCCCACACACATAAACAGGCACGCACACAGGAACACATTTTTTTTTCCTATTTTTAAATAACAGATTTGCTGTGGGATTTAGAAAGATTCTCAATGTTATCAACATGAAAATGACCTCGGAGTCTTTGGGTATTTTTCCACATTGCATATTGTTTCTTTAATATTTTATCTTGTAGATGCCGTCCTATGTTTGTTTGTATCCAGTAGGCAATGTATGTTGGTGTGTGTGTGTGTGTGTGTGCGTGTGCGCGTGTCTGTTGCAGATTGCTGTCAGAGAGGTGCAGGCTGGGAAATGTCTCATCATTTGACGTCCACAACACACTATCTATACTTCTATACCGCAGCTTCTATACCGCAGACTTGCTGTTAATATCTGATGGATATTGGACTGAAAAGCCTTTGCATCGCTTCTATTTAAGCTAGAAGATGTTTGCACATGCATTGAAGTCGATCCTTCCATCCAGGGACAATAGAGAGAGGGGAATTGTAGTCTTGATTTCAGGATCCTCTTTTAAGTAATTTCCTCCCCTCTACCTTCAACACAGAGCAACACAAAAAAAAACACACACACGCACGCACAAACTCGCTTGCGCACTCGCTTGCGCACTCGCTTGCACACACACACACACACACGCGCACTCGCTTGCACACACACACACACACACACACACACACACACACACACACACACACACACACACACACACACACACACACACACACACACACACACACACACACACCTGAACCTAGAAAATGAACCATGAAGTGGCTCCTGCCGGCTGGTGCAGGCTGACACTTTTCAACGCAATTCAAACAACCACCCAAAAGACGACTCAGCGGTGAATAAACAAACACCAAACAATCTTTAACATCATTACTCGAAAGCACTCAAAAGAAAGTCTGGCCAGAAAACAAAGAAAGCCCCAATATATACATCTCGCTGTGTTTGTGCCAATAGAATTGTGCACATCCATAAATAAATACATAAATGAATAAAGCACAAACATTGGGATAGATAAGATAGATCAAATGGGCCCGGTGAGCGATGGAAGTGGGTCATTACAGCGCTCCGTAGGGACTGACAGTAGAAGTGGCTTTACGCTTTATTCCGATCTCTTTGTTCTTCTTCTTCTTGGTTTGTTTTGTCAATGTTTTTTTGATCGCAATTGTTTTGTGCACAACAAAGGAGGGGGTTCATCTCCCCTTAAGTACGCGTCCCCGTACCCCGTGTGTGTGTGTGTGTGTGTGTGTGTGTGCGTGCGTGATTGTGTACGTGTGTGCATGATTGTGTTTGTTTGTGCATTAAGTATGACAGAGAAGGAAAGATAGAGGGGGATGTGGAAAGGAAAGAGTGGCGAGAGTGAATGCAAGCAAGAGAGAGATGGAGAGGGAGAGAGTGAGTGAGAGAGAGCGAGAGAGAGATAGAGAGAGAGGGGGAGAGCAAGAGAGCAATAAAGAAAGAGTGAGCGAGAGAGACAAAACAGTTAAGTCTGCACCCAGCCGTCGGGCATTTCCTCTGTTAGCCATCGTCGGCAACCTTGTCAATAAAGTTGAGCTTTTTTTTTGCAGGCCACTGCTGACATGGCTATGGAACTTGTTGGAGGACATGTGACCTCCACCAGTAGGCAGTTGTGCTAGGGTGCATACTCCTATGTATGGATGTGTCTCGGCCAATGGTGGTGATAGACAACAGTGGTCATTTTCAGATATTCTACAGTTTTACACTGCCTGAAGCACCAGCTGTCACAAATACTTACTACAATACTGAGAGGGCAGGACTGACTTTTTTCTCTCTCTCTCGCTCTCTCTGTGTGTGTGTATGTGTGTGTGTGTGCGTTTCGTTAGGAAACAAGGCAGGAAGTCCCTACTAAGAAGTTTTCTGTCAGATGATGAACATGGGAGGTTGCAAAATTGACAGAAGCAAATAAAATGTGATTATAGATACTTGAACTTTAAACTGTGTGTTTGTGTGTGTGGGGGGGGGGGGGGGTTTGTGTGTGTGTATGGGGGTTTTCGTGTGTGTATGGGGGTTTTCGTGTGTGTATGGGGTTTTTCGTGCGTATGGGGGTTTTCGTGTGTGTGTGTGTGTGTGTGTGTGTGTGTGTGTGTGTGTGTGTGTGTGTGACGGTAATGCTGCAGGAGCTTTTTAGGCCATGGATAGTGTGTGTGTAATTCATGCTGGCATGGTGATGTGTGTGTGTGTTTTATACAGGCTGGCATGATGATGTATTCTGTCACTGCAGGGACCAGAGGGCAAGACTTTATTGGAGCTAGGCTATGAGCAAATGACTAGTGACACACACACACACACACACACACACACACACACACACACACACACACACACACACACACACACACACACACACACACACACACACACACACACACACACACACACACACACAGATCAAGACTATCAGATCAAGACACCTGGTCCTTCACCAACCCCAAAACACACACACCAAAACACACTTTGTTGAACATATTACATTTTTCCATACATCGTCAAATCCTCCATGTTTTCTTTTTGACCCTTCATTAGGGATTGAACGGTTCAGTGTTTAAAATATGAACCGTTGGGTTGACTTATCACGGTTCGGGCATGTATGGTTTCAAGAAGGGCCTTGACGTCTCTTTCCTCAGGAACCAACTAAACTCAGTCCCCATCCTCCTGTATCAAAAAGCTCTACCACTTATAACAGGCTGCTAAGGTAATATACTCCAATTCCTTCATCTAAAAAAGTGTGTTTCTTCGCATGCTCTTGAATAGCGCAAGTGCTGCGTTGAAATTTACTGGAAACTTTGCTCAAGGACCAAACAACCTTTTAAGTTTTATGATTGTTGAAGTGCCCCTATACATTCAAAGCCGGCTGTCTTTATCGGAACTCAAGGGTGTCGTGCTTCCAATGAGAGCTCCAACACCGGGCGCTGCCATGCAGCCGCGCCACAACTCCCAGCACTGCTCCAAACCCTTGAGCAAAAACCTAAATGATCCCTCATTGTATTAAACACAGAGCAAGTACCTTAACTCCGCACTGCCCGAGGCGGTGCTCCGTGGCTCGTATGGTGTGAGAACCACTTGACATTGAAGATCAAGATCAAGGGGTTGATGCCAGAGCCACTGACTTCCTCCACACATACATGAAATAAAACTCTTATTTAACCAATTAGACCGTTTCAGAAAGGAAATGTATTTTACAAATGTCGCGACAGCCCTCTTTTAAAATGTTACATGGTGGTGTAGCACCACTAGTACATCGTTCTTTTCTGGAGAACTCTTTAATATATATATATTATTTATTTTAAAGGTAATTCACCGTAATACGAACCAAACCGTCAATTTTAAGAACCGTTCCACCCCTAACCCTTCGCCAACCATCCATCCAGCCCCCCAATCCGTGGTCCGTCCATCCATCACGTGTCCGGCCATGTCATCCGTCTTCTGTCCATCATCCCTCCATCTCGCCCCTCTTCATCGAGACATCAGCCATACGCTCTATTACTTTATCTGTCAGGCTCAAATGAATCACGGCGCCCACTATACGCGGTGGATGGTCTGACACAGTGGTTCCAATGGGGGGAGAGATACATACATATTGTATATTATACTAGGTACAAAGAGAGGTGGGATTGTCAAGATAAGCAAGCCCCTATTGGACTTTGGTACTGTCCAATCGCAATCTTGCAATCTTTCTCTTGCCAATCTTATATTCACATCAATAAAGAAAGATTTGAACCAAATATATATATATATATATATATATATATATATATATATATATATGGACCAAACCAGGGAAGCAAGGCGACTTTTCAGGAAGCAGCAGTAAAATAAATATGTGAAGAATAACCTCTCGCTGTCTTTCATTTCCCTTTGGTTCGCTCATCTCTGCCGATATCCTAGTTCCAAACACATGAGGCAACACACTGAAAAAATGTCATATTTTAACGTGCTAACCAAATACATATATATCAAGATATAATGTCGATAAAGAATAATCCTACATCCCCATAATCATTGGCACGTTGGCCCAATCCACTCTTTTCTCTTCCAATGTAACGAAAGATGGTGGATATGAATCCTACAGGGGACAGTGAGCATGGTCTTGGATCCAACACCCATATATAAGTAATGACTGTGCTGTAGATTGATGCTATTCATGTTCAGACACACCAGCCTCTACCGCCGACACTCCTTACCTCCTTCACCCAACACATATCAATGTGTTTTCACAATAGACGTTCCCGATAAATAAACATGAGACACTTAAGATATTCCTCTTCATTGGAGTGGAACCTACTTATGAATATTCCACATCTCCCTGGTAAATTTCTATACAACCGGTCTGTTTTTCACACACATATACATTACGCAAAACACAAGCACGCGGGCACACACCCACACACGCACATGCAAACACACACACACACACACGAGCAGTCGTTGGTACCTTGCTAGTGACGTGCAGAGATAGGCCTGGAATGAAACCCCCCATCACTGCCTTAGCATTTGCATCACCTTAAAGATGCAGGGATGGAACCCCCAAACAAACCAAAGAGATGATCTGACCAGATGGGCCACAGCCCATTGCATTCATAGACAACGTTTATGTTTAGAGAAAGGACTATGAATATATATTTATAGAAAGGCCAAGGCTACGTGGGAACTCCGATTGCTCTCTTCCCTCCTTCTCTCATCTCTTATGCAGGGGAATAAACATGACTCCCTGCTCGACTGTTTACATATTCTCTCCTATTTCCCATTCTGATATAGATATCTCCGCTGGATAACGAGAGCTCCCAGTCAACCCTGCTCCCTTCCAACCCTTTCCTTCCCTTTCTGACGCCTTTCTTCCCTCGTCTGTTCCCTCCGTTTTTCTGTCAGTCCCCTCGAATGCTCCCCCCTACCCCGCCCCTCTCTCTCCCCCTCTCTCTCCCCTTCTCTCTCCCCCCTCTCTCTCCCCCCTCTCTCTCCCCGGCAGATGAATTGAATATGTAAGTCATCGGATGTGAATGAATAAAGCATTCCGTCTCAAAAACACAGTGGTGACACCTTATTAACCACATGTCAGCAGCACATGACAGCTAGAACGAACACACACACACACACACCCCCACACACACACACACAACCACGTTTGCACTCTCAGACGCATGCATACAAATTTGATGCATCTGCACAAACACACCAACAGACACTTTTATACATTTTGGGGTTCAAACACACACGCACACAAAACCGCAGACTCTCTCATTTAAATACGCACACACACAGACAGACACACAACCGCTCCCTAATGAGTTGAGCTATTTATTTCCGTTGAACTCTGAGGCAGGGTGGATTGCCTGCCTCTGAGAGACATTTAACACTGAAAACCTGGATGCAAATATTGCGTTAGGGATTGGGTCCTGGTGATATGACCATTATCAGAGTCACAGAGGCATCGTCACCCGGTGGCAAGGTTTCCGCTCCGCCAAACATCACCAGACAAATGACGCCTCTAAAGATAGCCCCGCTGAAACCCCGGGCCTAAGTCTGTCTTTCTATGGAATACCAGTGAAATATCTAAGAATGTTTCACAATTTATTTTCTATATATATATATATATATAAATATATATATAAATATACATGTAACGGGCTGTTGTGAATTGTTGAATGCCTGTTTATTTCAGTGTATTCAATTTTGATAATTCTCTGTCATGGCTGATAGACAATAAAGTATCCTAACCAAACCCAAGTCTTACAGAGACAATCAAAACAGAAGAAAACCGACATCTCAGGATGGGCAAAGGGGGCGGCGACTGACCTCTCACTATCAGACCGGCGAAGTTGGAGACCCCGGAGCCGCGCTCCGACTGGGTGACACAGCGGTAGAGATCTTGGTCCTGATTGGTCACCTCTTTGAGGCGGAAGGAGGCAGCGAATCGTCTGTGATTGATGTTTTTGGTCTTGGCCACGGGGATGTCTTCACCATTCCTCCTCTTGAAAAGGCAAAAAAAAAAAGAGACAGAAAAACAGATACACAGGCGACTGTTAGCCTTCGGAAGGATGAGGGGGATAAAAAAATAAAAAGCCAACAGTCAGCAGAGGAGAAAGCCGCCGTGGCTAATGAGGGGTTAAATGCTTTGCCCAAGGTCACAAAGCCGCGCTGCTGAGAGCACACACACACACACACACCGACCAGCAGCGCATGTGAACACACACACACACACACACACACACACACACACACACACACACACACACACACACACACACACACACACACGCACTCCAAACAACACACACACGCTCACACTAAGAAGTGCACGTGAACACACATACACACACAGGCAGATATAAAGGTCATCACCACAATATAGCCCTAATGCGATCAGCAGCTATTAAGCTCTTAATCAACTTGCTAGGGTGTATAGCCCAGATAAACGGTGTGTGCCTGTATGCGCGCATGTACATACTGTTAGTCTATACAACAACACCATCTTGTTCACTGTGTCTACCTGCTTGTACCGTTCATGGCCGACGGCCGTAGTTCTGTTGCCGTGACCGTTGTGATTGGTCCAGGTACATGTATATCTGCCCTATGCTAGCTAAACTCTGCGACATTGAGTCTCTCGAACAGCAGCACCATATACCAGTACACGATGTCAAGATTTATGATCACATACACTCGATATTAAATGTTAAGGAGTGTGTGTGTACGTGTGTGCATGTGTGTTCGTACCTGTAGCCAGAGCTTATTACTGGACGTCTCCCTCCCGGTAGAGATGCACTGAAAGGTGGCGTTCTGTCCGGCGTTCACCTCAACGTCGCCCAGACGCAGGAAATGAGGTGATTTATCTACAGGAAGCGAGGTTAAAGGCACAAGGGAGTGAGCGCAGCCGTACAACACACAGGCAGGGAGGATGACGCTGACAGTCCACACACACGATGGTGTGTGTGTGTGTGTGTGTGTGTGTGTGTGTGTGTGTGTGTGTGGTGCTGGAGATCACCTCTATGTTGATGATGCACAGGGACTCTCTGTGCTTAAATGATGCCAAATAGGGTTCATGAAGATGTAAATGATTCTATAATGGCCTCAAGCATCCCCATACTTTAACGCTAATAGTGAAGGGGGAAGAAAGCTTTTTTCTCAGGGTCCTGACTTTGACGTTTTCATTCAGGGAAGGCGATTCCAATCATAGATAGCACACCCCCTTGGTGATGGAATGTTTGGGTGTGTGTGTGTATGTATGTGTATGTGAATGTGTGTGTGTGTTTTTGTGCGTGCGTCTGTTTGCATGCACGTGTATATAAACGTATAGGTATGTCTGTGTGTGCGCCTGCGAAGGTGTGTTTGCGTGTTCTTGTGTTTGTGTATATGTGTGCGTATGTGTTTGTGTGCGTGTGTTTGTGTGTGCGTTTGTCCAGAAAATGCAGCTGCAGGAATGAATGCGTCCACTGTGGAGGTTGAGGACTAGCTTCGTTCCAAGTGTCCTTGTCCAAAGTAACAAATGCAACCACCACCAAAATATAGTCACAGGAGCCTGAGAACCCATGCTTTCCCCAGGCCTTATCGGCTGCGGGCCTCAACGTTGAGTAGAGAACACGCTGTGCGTTGCTACATTTAACCTTTTTTTGATTACACTACGGAGGCTAGAATCTACTCATGCTGAAAAGGAAAGGAAATGAGAGAAGGAGACATAGAAGGTTGGCAGGAGTTGGATGGTGATGCTCACTGCTCCTCTGTTAGCTGCAGACAAGATAGCTACTGTTATCTGTGTGTGTGTGTGTGTGTGTGTGTGTGTGTGTGTGTGTGTGTGTGTGTGTGTGTGTGTGTTTGGGTAGGTTGGTATTTGGGTGTGTGTGTGTGTGTGTGTGTGTGTGTGTGTGTGTGTGTGTGTGTGTGTTTGGGTAGGTTGGTATTTGGGTGTGTGTGTGTGTGTGTGTGTGTGTGTGTGTGTGTGTGTGTGTGTGTGTGTGTGTGTGTGTGTGTGTAGGTTGGTATTTGGGTGTGTGTGTGTGTGTGTGTGTGTGTGTGTGTGTGTGTGTGTGTGTGTGTGTGTGTGTGTGTGTGTGTGTGTGTGTGTGTGTGTGTGTGCGTGTGTGCCTGGTGTGCGTGTGTGCCTGGTGTGCGTGTATTTATGTGTCCGCCTGCCTATGTGTCTGCCTGTGTGTGTGTGTGTGTGTGTGTGTGTGTGTGTGTGTGTGCAAGCGTGTCTGTGTGTGTGTGAGTGTGTGGGTGGGTGAAAAAGAAAGTGCTGAGTGGTCTGAATTCCCTCACTCCATGATTGCCCTAATACTGTCTCATTTCTCGCTTCACACTCACCCGCTCCCTCTTTATCTGTCTGTTTCTCTTGATGTCTTTCCCCCTTCAACTGCCACCCCCTACCCATTCTTCCCCCCCGTCCCCCGTCCCCTCCCCCGCCACTTGTCCTTCTCTCGTTGCACTCCCCCACCCACCCCCCCCCCCCACCCTCCACTGTGTCACCTTGCTACTTATCTAAGCAGTCGACTGCAACCGAAAACCGTGGTAGGTACAGACTAATTACTGGTCCAAAGCCATCAGCGGCCTCTGCAGCGGACTAGGGCTAATCACCGGCTCATGCTAATGGACTTACCGCATGGGTAGCTGAGCACCTGGATGTCGTCGATGGCGATGAAACCGGCCTTGCTGTCAGAGACCTCTGCCTCGAATATGACCTGTGAACAGGGAAGAATAGCGAGAGAGAGAGAGAGAGAGAGAGAGAGACAGAAATAGACAGAGGAACAGAGACAAAGAGACAGAGAGACAGAGAAACAGAGAGACAGAGAGAGAGAGAGAGAGAGAGAGAGAGAGAGAGAGAGAGAGATGTGGTTAGAACTGAAAACACTCGGTGATTGGGTCGACACTATATAAAGATGTATTTGTAGAAGTCTTTGCCAAGATATCAGTAGCAAAGGACTTCACTGGGCGAAAACCCAGCGAGAAGAATGAAGAAGCCTTCAAGAGGAGCACAAAAGACGGATCCCTGCTTCCATGGCTGCTGCTAGAAGTGCCAGGTGGTAAAACCTTCACCTTTGTAATGAAATAAAACAACTAGTGTTTCCGAACCTGTCAATCCCGGAGACAGAGCTAAACATTGGTGGGAAATCACATTGAAACAACCTCTTTTACCTTCAGGTTTTACGATAAAAGGGTCCATATAGAGGCCAGTCAGACCGGAGGGACCTGCGCTGGCCGTACGCGGCCGGCGCCTTAGGGACGGCCAAGATGGCGTCCGCGTGGCTAATGAGAAGTAATGAGAGCCATTGGCGGCGGGGACGTGCGGGGTGAGCAGCCACCTAAACCGGGCTCGCCGCTCATCAATCACAGCCCGCGCATCCCGGCGCGCTCTCAAGCGGCCCGCTGATAAATCAGACGTCAGCGCTGCCACCGGAGACTTTGATTAAAATGAT
>NC_079432.1:13623722-13648722 GCF_026213295.1 Gadus chalcogrammus | reverse complement strand
CAGAAATGACAGATAAAGTGATGAGCACCGACACATCAACGCACATGGAGATTGATGCACTGAGACAGTTTGAGTGAGTGAGAGTGAGAGGGTTACAGAGAGAGAGACAGAGCGACGGATAGAGAGACAGAGACAGACAGACGGAGGGAGACACAGACAGACAGACAGACGGACGGACAGACAGACAGAGCGAGAGACAGAACTGAGGGAGAGAGAAGAGAGGGAAGGCGAGAAAGAGAGAGATGCAGAGACAGATGGGAGGAGGACAAACTCAGGGGGATGTCTAGATACAGCTTGTGTACCTCGAGGAGAAAGGAAAAAATAAGACAATAACGCGCGCCGCGCCAGCTGCTAATTACACTGCGCGTTCATCACACACGTTGGCGCCCTGTCGGCAGCCGAGACACGGAGGACACCGCCAACGTCTCTCACACACACACACACACACACACACACACACACACACACACACACACACACACACACACACACACACACACACACACACACACACACACACACACACACACACACACACACACACACACATCCCAGCCTCCCTCACTGGTACACATGGTGTAGTAGTCGTTGAAGATGTAGCCTGGGATGCATTTGAGTAAACCCAGTTGAGGTTAATTGGCTGGCAGTGAGCAAATAGTTGTTTTGTGAATCTCCCCGTTGTTTCTTTAGTTGAATCCGGTGGGATTGTCATCTTCCAAGTGGCAGAGACAGAAGGGAAGAGTAAGGGAGCAAGGGAGAGTTTGGACGCCAGGAGGCACGAAATAACTAATATTAACATGAGTACCACAGAGAAGTCACCACCCCCCCGCAGCGCCCCTCGCCCCCCATAGTACCGCTCCCCACCCTTCAGTGTGGCCTCAACACCACCTCCTGAGCCGCCGTCAACACGGATACATCAACTGGGTTTGTGTGTGAGGGATGGTATGTGTGTTGTGTGTGTGTGAGGGATGGTGTGTGTGTCTTTGGGAGGGATGCAATGTGTGTGTGAGAGGGATGGTGTGTGTGTGTGTGTGTGTGTTGGTGTGTGTGTGCGAGTGCGAGTGCGAGTGCGTGTGCGTGTGTGTGTGTGTGTGTAGGATGGTATGCGGTGCGGGATTAAATTCATTATGTATATCATAATAGTCAGTGTTAGAATATTAGAAGTAGCAGTTAGATTACTCATCATTCTGTGTTTATTTTTACTGAGCTCTTACCTGGTATTCATTGGGCCAGAAAGTGGAGACAGCGAGCTCAGCTCTCAGCCAGTCTTTACCTAAAAGGCCAAAATCAGCATCAGTTGAACATCGGGATTAAAGGACACAGGATTGAGTTTAGCATGAAAGACGATCTAATAATGCAGGGGTCTAATCCAGCCCTTACCGGTGTATGAAGTCATGTTCCAGATGGGGTTAGCCATCTGGGGGCTCTTGTTAACCTGCAGGGACACAATAACAGCCAACATGACATTTAAAAACAAAACACCAAATAACACTTTAGCAGAGGTTGGCTTGGCCGACCTGGTTCATCACTCGGTGATGAATACAAATTCAAAATAAGAGCGTTGCTTCAGATCCCCTTTCTATGAGTGATATGCTCCAAGGAAAATGTAGAACCCAGACGACACAAGTGGTTGGTACCCAGCGAGAGGGGAAAGCAGTCTGACATTTTCCCTGCTTTTTCCCCTCCCTTGTCAAACCTCTCCAGCCCGGCCTTGATCCCTCTCGCTCTGCCAGAGTCATGGAACGACATAACAGCGCAAAAACTAATATCACACACACTCAGCGGCGGCACGGAAAAACATGTCTCTGAGCCAGCGCACTCCGCCTCCCCGGAATAAACATCCAACCAGTCAACATCCACAAAGTTCTGCTGGTGTTTTGAACTGATGGTAAACACAAGAGACACGCACAGACCCAAAAAAGGTCATCGCGGCTGCTGAAATGTCTGAACTGAATCGGGATCCCAGCGCGCTATAGTGCCGGCTGAGCCACTGAGGCAATTACCACAGAGTCCTCGTGACGGCGTGTCGCCTGGAGTTGTTACGTCGCCCGCGAGGCTAACACTGTGTGTAAAGTTTTTAGAATATTTGATGATGTTAAAATGATGACACCTCCTGATCTGGCCTCTACAACAAATCAAGTGCAAAGAGGTTGCCTATATAGAGAATATCTATCTATCTATCTATCTATCTATCTAAATATTATCCTGGCCGGGAGTGCTCTCTGCGTCCTGGTTCTTCGGGGCCGGGGGCCAGCACGTACCTTGACCAGCACGTTGAGGGTGCCGGGGCTGGAGCCGTCGGGGCTCGTCAGGAGGTAGTTGAAGTCGATGCAGTGGGTGTCGTTCTCCTTCATGACGGGGAGCTGGAAGCGGGCCTTCTCCCCGACGTCGTACTGGGAGACGTCCACCGCCATGTAGGAGCCTGGACACGCACACGAGAACAGAGAGCGTTACGGAAACCATGCGTCTCGCTGGAAGGTCATAGCGAGGCCGAAGATACGCTCCGGAAGGGATACGCACTGATCGGATCCGTCGCGAATTTCCTCCCATTCAATGTCATATCATCACATTCAATGTGTAGAATTATTTCACCACGTACATTGAATTTATTCAACGTTATTATTCAATGTTATTTCATCACGTACAATCAAAGTATTCAATGTTATTTCATCACGTACAATCAAAGTATTCAATGTTATTTCATCACGTACAATCAAAGTATCCAATGTTATTTCACCACGTACATTCAATTTATTCAACATTATTATTCAATGTTATTTCATCGCGTACAATCCAAGTATTCAATGTTATTTCATCACGTACACTCTCTATATCCCTTTTTGTTCCAGTTATTTTCTGGATTGGCCTCAGCTGCAAACCGAGTGATTGCCTGACAAACAGGTGGCGGCGGAGGACCTCTCTGTGTATGGAGGCACTAAGTGTTTGAACGGGAGCGGGATGGCAGGGTCATCAATGAACAAACCTGGCCAGTTTGGTTGAATATCATTTACTGTGTGACACAAAGTACCCATATGGTCAAACCGGCTCCCTCTGCCTCAGTCTCATTTAGAGTGTTTACCCATCCAGAACCATCCTGAATGGCTTTTGTCATTAAAGTCGACCGAGGCCTTGGGAAGCGGTTCTAATGGAAACCGTGGCGACGGAGTGGAAGACATCCAGGTAACCTCCCGCTAATTGAAAACAAACCTGTGTTCTTAATGTGTTAATGTCTACCACCTTTTGATGGACTTTCCTTTGCTTTAAAACGGCGAGTTCCTGTCAACCCCTGTTGCAAAGTGTAGCGAAATGAAGTCTGATCCTCCCCTCTGCGTTTCCCCATCCCATAATAGAACATGACCTGCCTGTCAATAAGAGGAGGGACATTTTGATGCCCCTGCTGGATTTCAAATCTACATTTTCCATTTCCGTCCCCCTCTCCCTCCCGCTGTGTGTGACTGTTTACCGTCGCCGCACGGCGCTGGCCATAATGTGTTCCAACCGCAGGACAGGCACAGTCGTCCCTCGGTATAGATTGCTCTGGCAAACTTAAAGGCTGAGGAGAGTCCGCCTGTCTTTAATGGACGAGGTGCACAAGAGGACCAAACAGTTCACATGTTTAACGTTTCTATAAACAACAACAACATCGGAACCGATTCCAATACCGAATCTCTCTCTCGAGTCACCAAAGCTGGTTTCCTTTGGAACTGGACTATTTTCATTGTATAAACTTCTTATTTTGAGGTGGCGATGTGGAATGGAGCCGTAATGAGTAGGGAGGTAACTGGAAACAACACACAGAATGACGATGCGGGCACCGCTAGGGGTTTGACAGCAGACAGCACGACGGAAAGCCTTGCGTCTGTCTACGGGGGAAAACCGAAGCATCTGGACGGGCTATACTGCCGGTGACAGGACGGTCCGTCTGGGCAGATGTTGTGGTAATCAGTGAGGATCTCCACCAGATGCTTTTGCCGTGTGTACGATCACAGAGGCCTTCTCCTGTCTGCTTTGCTTGTCATGTCTCTCGTGTCGAACGTGGTGGGAGCCGAACAGAACGCAACCCAACACCCATTCCTGCAATTTATACATAACACTTCCTCTCTTGTTGGCTAATCCAATTTGCATGTTGTAATGGAAGTCACATCGTAGGAAGACTGCCGCATACAATAAACAGTTTGGACAATGGTGATTAGCGTTCATTGTTTGGCTAATCCACAACAGAATAGAACAGCATAGCAAGGTCCAAACAGGAACTGACAACAAAACACAGAGATGTGTTTAAATATGCAGAAGGACACAAACACAATAGTCAATCTTCAAACTAAAATATTCTAACCCAGTTATTGGATTTGTCCTCTTTCTCACAATTCACAATTCATTGCTCAATGTTAACTAAGCCGTATTTAGTCGGGCCACCCTATGACCGGGAATCTTTTATGTGTAATACAAAACACATTTGACTCAAACGCTACTCGACTGCAAATGGTCCAGACACCATTGTATTATGCATGTATTATTACAATCGTCCTTTCCTGGATTTTCTGAAAGAGACAGAAAATATCATAAAATCTAGACGTTTAATAAAAGATACGCTCCAGGCATTGTGACCAGTGTCAAATCAGTTGAGAATATTCACTTCATTAGCGTGGATTACATTACATCCAGTCAATATATTTTTGTAAAATACCGGAGAAGGAAGGTCACCAAATGAGTTATTTGAAGATATTTCTATGTATTTCGATTCAGGGACAAGTAGCTTCTTGGCTATAAGATAAGTGATTCACAATTCACTAATAGCCATTCTTGCCAATTACACCAAGATGGCTGACGACACTGGTAAAATGGATGCCAATACCTTGCGTTGCAGCTATAATAAATACACTTGTCCTTCCAGAGGCCTAGATCTGTCTGTGAGCATTTCATATGGATCATAATGGCATATCATTTTAACTCAATGCCTGTGGCACAACAACAAGAATATCTTAGTTTACTTTGCATTTCCATACAATTATTGCATGGAAATAATAGTTAGTTATACCTGTCATTTCTGACCACCCAGTAATGTTACTTGCATGTGGTTTACATAATAATACTAACAATATTTTTTTTTCTGAGGAGAATGAAACAAGAAGGCAGATGTCGCAACCCTGACACTTGGAAGGCAGACATGTCAAAGATGGCTGACATCGGCGTTCTGGCAGTCCTCTTAAAATGGCTGAGGTCGGAAATCATTCAATGTTCAAGATGGCTGCCATAAGACAGACTCCACAATGTTAGGACGATGCAGCTAAAAATACCTCCCTAGCGCCTTGGAGACCTACACTGTAAAAAAAAGTTGTAATATAACAGAATTTTACTGTCTATTTTACAGATTTTGTCTGTATTTTTAAAATACCATTTAATTTACAAAAAGAGACTGTTATTTTACATGTCAAATGTAAATTAACATGAAATCACTGTAACTTTGAAAACACACAATGATCCTGTTCTTTTACAAAAAAAACTATTAGAAATCCATATATTTATTGTTAAAATACGTTCACAAATATATCGTAATTTCACAAATATTTGTCTGTTATTTAAGGGAATAAACCGTCAAATTCAGCTTTAATACTCTAAAAAAAGTAAAAAATCATTTAAAGTTACTAAGAAATTAAAAGTAAAATAACTATTTAATTAGTAATGTTACTATAATTTCTTTGTTAATTGAAAATTTGTTAACCACATAAACTAAATGCTTTTCATCTGTTTCCTTAACCTACCACTTTAAAGCATTACATTCTGCCAATGTTTTGGATGCATGGTTACTTGACCCAGGTTATGGAAACCTTTGATAGAGTATGGATTAATTTCAGTGAGGTTGAATGTAAGTTTTTAATCCATGTATGGTGACTTGACCAAGTTATGGATGCCTTGGATAGAAATGTTACTGTAAACAAACAAACTGTATACAAAACGTTTGATTTATGTTTCTCATCAAAACATATATCAATCATGTAGAACTCTTACAGCTTTGAGGGATGTTAAATCTATAAGTTTCAGTCATTTTAAGAAGTAAGAAATAAGTTATGTTTTGTCTGGAACACTATGAACGCGTCATCAACCACGTGGTGAAGAAGAACGTTGCCATTTTGTGTTGAATGCGTGTGGACCTGGGGAGATATCTTTCAAGGTAATTCAATCTTACCAAATATGTCACTGTTAGAGTCAGTCACTCTAAAATACTAGTTTTAATTCTATTCTATTTAATGCTCGTAAGGTTGAGCAACATGTTTATGTCAAGGCATTTTTTGATAGTTTATACTAATGTGTTAAAGTTCGCTGTGGTTACTATTCGCTGGCGTTAGCTAGGCCTAAACAACTTTAATTTAGCTCATGACTCATTCACGAAATTAGGGAATAAAGCATGTTTTTCTATCGTGTGAAAGCGTAGTTGACTTTCCTTAGAACTATTAAGTTAATTGGTGTAATTCGCTGGGGGGAGGGGGAGTTACTAACTGCATGCTTAAGCAACTCAAAATGTAGGCGCATTTTTTGGGATATATTCACTATACCACGGTGGGGAAAGTCGCTGGTAATGTCTTTATTTGTTATGCTGCTATGCCTGGTAAAACGTAAAAACGTGTGAGTATATTAATTGGGCCAGTGAGAATTTTGATGGTCCTGTCTGTAGCCGAGGGCTCTGTAGGCGTCACGTACACGCGGCAATGGCAGCTAGCGATTAGCATTAGGCTAATATTAGCATCGCTGGGTAGCAAAGGCATTCATAGTTTAAGCGGTTTGGTCTTTGCCAGCTATACCTAGCCTTCCCCAGTCATTGTAACGGACTGGGTATTATGTAAGTTGTGTTACGTGTTTTCCTCTGTTAAAATAGTTTGTTTATGTCCATTTCACAGGGTTGAGTTGTTGGGATTCCAGAGAGTTGGTGGATATGTCATAGGCTGTAGGGTCGTGATTGACTGAGAACCAGGAAACGTTATCGTTGTTCTGGGGAGAGAGCTAGGCTAAAGTGCGATGCTAATATTGGCCTAATGCTAAACGCTAGCTCCTATTGCCGAGTTTTCGTGACGCCTACGGAGCCCTCGGCTATAGACAGACCGTCGCCGTTCTCACTGACCCAACAGTTTATTCGATGTAGTTGCTTTTGCGTTGGCTACAGCCCACAGTAGCCTGTGTATTAATTGGGAAATACATCGCCAGAAAACCCCAGTTCCGTCTCGTGGCATTTTTACAGAGGGACGCTACAATGTAATGTTTTCATTTCATTTTGTTGTGTTAAGAATGTATTATTTTTTAAGGTCTTGATGTCTAATTACCTTAATAGAGCCATATTAAAATGAGAAATGAGGGAGATTTTTATTTAACTGTTGTATGGAAATGTTTATTTAAGGGTAAACTTGTTCTGTAGAAACTGTTTGAATCATAAAATATTTGTTTTAGTTTTTTCTGTAGGTATAGGTAATTGGTGTTGAGACAGTTGGGTTGGGACGGGCTTCTGCTTCAAGCATTGTTCCTAAGGCTCTTTAGAAATGGTGAGTATTTAAATGCTTTATTTGATTCACTTGACTTATTTAAACTTAATAGTATTAGAATGTTGCTGTCAATTTATGAAAATTAATCTTAATATTTTGGTACTGTGTGATAACATTAGCCTGCAGTAATATACTTTCCTGTGTGATTTATTAGGTCCCTATTCAACAGTTTAAAAGCACCATGAACAATGAATTGCATAAACTACAATAAAGAGTAACTGTGAAGCATGTTGACCGATTCTTTTAGGAAAGCTATATGGATGTATTTGGTTGGCTGGCCTAACATTTTTCCCTCTTTCTCTCTTTCCAGTGATATGGCAGTGTAAGGGGTGTTCCGTTGCAGTAGCTAGTAGGTCTTTACTTCTTAATCATTATAACTCAAGCATCCACATTTTGGGCGCACCATCCACTATCCATGTACATTTAAGACTTGGAATGCTTTAAAGGTCCCATGACATGCTATTTTATGTATTCTTTAATATAGGTATTAGTGGGCAACTAACACAGTATTCAAAGACGTTCCCTAAATTCAGCCGTGGTGCAGAGTTACAGCCACTCCGAGCCAGTCGCACATTGAGCTTCCCCCAAATGCGCTGTTTCGGTGGGCGTGTCAAGGAGGAGGGTGGGGGTGTGGCCCTGAGCAGCTTGCAGCCACCATGCGCTCTGTTTACAGTGGATGTATCGCAATGGCGAGGCGCACACCCTTTAGCCGTGTTCTGTAAATATTCTAGAACACACGGGAGTCCTGGAGCTCTATATCTAAATATTATCATATAGCCTACACAGATATCTATATCATATAATATATATTATCACGGCCAAAAGCTGTGTGAGCCGATATTATGAATCTCAAACGACCGCGTTGGGTTCTCCGACGTTCCTGGTTCTTCAACGTCCACATCAATGTGAATACACACACTGTAACGCAAGTGTTTCTTGTTGGTTCTTTGACTTGTCTTGTATTTCCACAACGAGACTGTCGTGGGGGTTATCTGAGCCATGGTTGAGAAGGAATTGGGGGAAAGGAACTTTGGTTTGACTCGCTGAAGTACATGAACTGCGACATGCCGCCGGTTGCCGCGAGGCACCATCGCCCGGCAGCGGGCAGCCGGCAGCGCGCGGTTCAGTCGACTTCAGGTTGATGTGAAAGTGGAAGAACCAGAGACGTCGCAGAACCCGACAAAGTCGTTTGTGATTCATAATATCGTCTGGAGGCGCACACAATATGTTATATGATATAGATATCTATGTATTATATGATATTATTTAGATATAGAGCTCCAGGACTGTAACGCAAGTGTTGTACACTTCCTTGTTATTTGGATAACCGTTCTGCTGTTGGTGTGATGGCGCATAACACGAATTAATGAATTGGGGGAAGGAACTTTGGCTTTGACTCCCTCAAGAACATGAACCACGACATGGAGGAGAAAGGGATTGTTGGCGGCGAATGTCTCCCGCTTGAGCCCCGCTGAGGGACCACCGCCGGAGGCGGAGGTGCATAAGCGCTGCCCGGCAAAGATCCCTTTCTCCTCCTTGTCGTGGTTCATGGTCTTGAGGGAGTCAAAGCCAAAGTTCCTTCCCCCCAATTCATTCTCAACCTTGGCTGAGATAACCCCCAATACGAGTCTCGTTGTAGAAATACCAGAGACGAGAGTCCGACGTGATGCGCCATCACACCAACAGCAGAACGGTTATCCAAATAACAAGGAAGTGTACAACACTTGCGTTACAGTCCTGGAGCTCTATATCTAAATAATATCATATAATACATAGATATCTATATCATATAACATATTGTGTGCGCCTCCAGACGATATTATGAATCACAAACGACTTTGTCGGGTTTCTGCGACGTCTCTGGTTCTTCCACTTTCACATCAACCTGAAGTCGACTGAACCGCGCGCTGCCGGCTGCCCGCTGCCGGGCGATGGTGCCTCGCGGCAACCGGCGGCATGTCGCAGTTCATGTACTTCAGCGAGTCAAACCAAAGTTCCTTTCCCCCAATTCCTTCTCAACCATGGCTCAGATAACCCCCACGACAGTCTCGTTGTGGAAATACAAGACACGTCAAAGAACCGACAAGAAACACTTGCGTTACAGTGTGTGTATTCACACACACACATGTGGCGCTCGCACGGTCGAGTCTCATTGGCGGGCCAACGTCTCTGGGCGGGCCAGGCAGAGTAAGGGGAGGAGCTGAGATTCCTCATGACGTCATGAGCACAGATTTCCAAATCAGCGCGCTTGAGCCTCCGTTTTTTCTAAGGCGAGCAGAACAGCTAGTGCTCGTTTTACACCAAACGCAAGTTTTAGCCACTGGGGGACCATAGGCAGGCTAGGGGAACTCATTTATGTTAGAAAACCTCATAAATTGAGATTTTCATGTCATGGGACCTTTAATTGTACACCAAAGTAGAGTTCATTCAACACAAGTTAGTCTGACTCAAAAAGAGTTGGTTACTTTCAGCTGTCACTTATGTAGATGCAAATTTCTATCTAATGAAAGGGAATACTTTATTAATATCAACATACATCTGAGGAGAAATGAAATTGTCTCTGACATGTTTGTTGGCTGTACTTTTCAAACCAATATTTATGGAACGTTTATGTCTCATAAGAGAGAGCGACACACACCTCATAACCTAATTGATTTTATTCCTGGTATTGTGTTAACGACTACATTAGCATCACCATCATTACATGATTCTTCAGCTGATTGCCAGGATGAGGAGTTTGTGGAAGAGGAAGTTTCTGTTGCACCCCTAGGTTTGGAAGACCAATACAGACCAATTTATATATTTTAAATATAAGATCATTAGAAAATAAAGTAATCTAATGATTGTCTTATTTTTATTTTCAGATAAATGCAGAATTTAAGCGCATTACCACCATGTCCAATGTCCAATCCAGATTTCTGACACAAACTTCTAAAGCTGTTCGAAAACGAGGAGGACACGAGGAGCCCCCATGACTCAAGTAAGAATGAATTTTTGGGAAATAAAATACTGAATTTATAGAGAAATTTGATAGAGGAAAAAGGATTCCAAACAAATGTCTTTCTCTTCTAATCTACATGACCTAGGAAGATTACGTTGATGCAGGGCGGGAATGTGTTCTCAAGTGGCTGTGTGTGTACCTCAACGAAGACCCAGCAAATCTTGTCAGGGAGTTCGTGGAGTTATTTTACCGATTTTGATATTTTTTGAATACCAAAAAGCGTAGTTAAAGGGGACCTATTATGCTTTTTCGACTTTTATGACCTATAAACGTTGTTATGATTGATAGTCATGTTTAACCATACTTCTCCGCCCCCCTCCTGCCAACCCAACTCCGTTGTGATTGGTTACCTTCCTTGAAGCGCGCGCAGGCAGATTTGACCAGGCATATGGGGGCATGGCAGGGGTGCCTCTACGTAGATGATTTCCCGGAAATGAAGGCTGTGAATCGCAAACGTTGTGAATCGCAAACGTTGTCCCGAGTGTTTAGCGCTCTGCACAGCCACCCCAGACTTGTCAGCAGGGAATACGTCGAAATGCATGTACGTCATTATTTGACACTTGAGTATGGTTAAACATGACTATCAATCATTATAACAACGTTCATAGGTCATAAAAGTCGAAAAAGCATAATGGGTCCCCTTTAATGAAATAGATCTAGGCTACTGTACTGATGCAAATTACGCAACACACTTCCGTTGTGTTTAGTAACATTTATATTGGTTGCTCGACCTTAAGGTCTGGTTAGTTTAATTTTTGCTTCCATTACATGACACACAGGTGAGTGCTTTATCCAAGTTAAAACTTGACTATAAAATGAACCCTCTCGTGTTTTATCGGCACAACACTATATAGGCATTTTAATTTGAAAGATGTACAGTCTGCATTTAAGTTTAACAAAGAGAAAAGGAGAGGCTCACAGACTAGCTTAAATTATTTAAAATGAAAAAATCTTTTAAATAGCACTTTCATTATAATTCCATTGTAAATATGATTTTTGTTTTTTCTGACTCCGATTTATTTGTGATTTCACTGTTCAGGCAGAGGACGAAGCCGCCATCAAAGAATCGATTGAGGACACCACGGTGGGAATATTTGTCGTGAAAAATGATGCAACCAATTGGTCCAGAGGACGTGGGGATTGTCCTGGAAGGCCTGCAGATAATGCAAGGACTTGACAACACTGCATTAGCTGCTGCCATATTGTTTGGCCTAATGTATGTATTGAACCTCAACTACCCTCCTGAGCTAAAGAACACGTTTGAAGTGCGCCAAAAAGTTGTGATGGAGCTGGACGGCACCACGCTCTCAAAGAAAGCCCAAGTTCTCAAAAACAGACTATGAGTGAGCTGTTGTCCTAACCCTGCTCATTGACTTGATTCTGGACTGTACACATGCAACTTTGCGGTTCTTTGTTCTTGTTCTTGCAGTATTTACATACAGCATGTCTACTGTATTATCAAATGAATGTTTTCTCTGGAGCTCATGCGTTCCCAAAATGTGACTCGGATTTGCTGTTTTCTCTTAAAGTAATAGAGCTGCTGAATGAGCAGTTGCCATGGACTATGTTTGCTCTGTGAATGCACTTGTCTTTTGACATGCACTCATGCAGCTTTAGTTTTTCCTGTATTCTTTTGGCAGTATTTAGATTTTTGGAAGAATTACATTTTTCGTAGTATTAATGATGTTTGTCTAGGTCTACTCATTGTTTGTTGTGCGGTGATTCATTCAAAACACTGGCAGTACTTTTTTATTTTATTATTTAATTAGAATTTTATGCAAAGTAAAAAAAAACATAATGCAACCTAACATGTTTTGGGATTTCAGTGTTAAAAATGTCTAGTGTTTTCCAAAAATGTCCAAACTATTGCTATTTGAAGGTGGAGTCAGCGATTAAGGGGAATTCTTGTCGTCAAAATCAGTGAATATCTCATGATGCACTACCTGTCCGTACTTATGTGCTATAAATCCTTTGTTAGTTCTCAGCCTCTGTAAACCAAGGACCTATGGACATGCAATTTGTAGGCAGGACAAGCACTCTCCAGAGTCAGCTCTAAGTTACACATGCCTAACACTGGCTGTGCTATTTTATTTTATTTTCATTTTAATCGAGCAAAGTAATGGGATTTCAGTGTTAAATGTTGTATTGGGATTTCAAGCTTTGGGATTTCAGTGTTAAATGTAGTATTTGAAAGAAATGCAATAGAAAGTTGGTTATTTGTGCCTTATTTAGTCTCATACTTACTTGAGCAGTAAGTATGAGACTAAACATTTAGTCTCATACTTTAAAAAAATATTTTTTACATGTTTTGAAAGATGAATCACATTATTTTCTGTCCATATACTGTTATATTACATCAAATATAAATTATTTTACAACCTTTTTCCATTAAAAACCAGCTAAGAACAGCAAATTTCTGTCTATTTAATCAGTATTATTCGTAATACAACATTTATTTACCATATTTCTAGGTAATTTCATCGTTTTAAAATGTGAATGTTTCTAATTAAACATTAAAAACAACATAAAAATAAGGCAAAATCTTGTTAAAATTACAACTTTAAAATGTGAATGTTTCTAATTAAACATTAAAAACCACATGAAAATAAGGCAAAATCTTGTTAAAATTACAACTTTAAACCGTTTTATAATGTGAATGTTTCTAATTAAACATTAAAAACAACATGGAAATAAGGCAAAATCTTGTTAAAATTACAACTTTAAACTGTATTTTAATTATGGAAATTAACCGTATTTTTACGAGAAAGAAATTATCTGTTATTTCACAGTATTTTTCTGGCACCCCAGCTGCCAGAATATTACCGTTTTTTTACGTTGTTTTTTTTTACAGTGTAGATATGTCACATAACGACAGCAGCAACAACAGACAGCAAACATAAGACGGTCTAGTGAGCGAAAAACAATAACAGGCCTGCTGTAAAAAATCCCAGTTAATGGACAGTTTGGCTTTCACCGGTTTGCGTGTTCCTATAGGGTCAATTCATATAAATGTCTGCAAGCAGGGATGGAAAATGTTGGGGGCTGGAAGGGATTAATGGCTGGCGTCACAAAACTGTGACCAATATCAAAACAAAAATATCTGAATCACTTAAAGTCACCCAGATCAGCTAGAGAAAATATTTTTATGGCTATCAAGTGTCATACACTGAAAAAAGCCACCTGCTGAAAGTTTTCTTGCCCTATTAATTATAGCTTTAGTGCCATAAAACACATACTCTTCGCCATACCTACTATAATGTCATATTATATGAGCGACCCACCTCCAGAACTGTATCTATATTACCGTGATCGTTCCTTTTACTTGACCGTATCACAGTAAATGCGGCGAGCAAGAGGGAGAGAATTACATGCCTGCTGAATTTCAAGCGTTCGGGGCTCACATCATCAACAACAACAACATCAACATCATCATCCGTGAAAGTGTATATCTGCATTAGTCAGCTTAGGCGCAGAGCGACAGAGCCAGTGTCCCATGTACATTACCGCTGGCAGGCTCCAGGCTAACCCAGTGCTGCCAGCGCGAGGTGCCAATGTAAGATCCAGCCCCTGGCATGGCAAATGCTGCCAATACCCCCCCTCCTCCAGAGACATTAGATGCCAGAGTTTTATTTCCATTGTAAACCCATGCCAGCTCCATCTCTGTTTACTGTGTGTTGCCTATAGCAGGAAAAGGGGATTAACAATTAGGACCTAAGAAGACTGGAATATATTATTTATAAAAATATCAATATGTCCTGCCGAAAGAAAAAACAAGATTGTTGGCTAAATTGCTCATCTACCCAGCCCGATAGTAATACATTAGCAAACATGGGGCCTTTTCACATGTGGTTCCACTTAAAACATATTGAGCCATTGAAAACTCTGCGCTTGCAAATATTATTGTATAAAGCTAGGATAGCAACAGTAGTCGTGGACGTTTATGGTGTCCCTGGCCAAGGAAGCCCAAGGGCTGGGCAAGGGATCCCTGCACAACGCCTCCTTCTGATGTTCTAGGCCTCCGGGACCATCCTCTGTCTCATCTTTAAACCCCTCCATCACAACTCCTGGCCAGCCGCAGTGCCTCTGCCTCTGGCCCTAACTCTGCTACTGGAAATACAACTGCTTTTTTAATCCTTCCTGCTCCCTCCAGCCGCAATAGTTCAGTATTTCCATCATGTAGTACTTTTGTATCTGATTTGGGATTTGGGAAAGTCAAAACATCCATCAGGCTCTATTAAAAACACCAAGTGCTTTCATATGTTAATAATCCTAAATACAGACTTTCCCTCGTGCCCGATGACAAGGCACTTGACCCACTCTAATATTTTGTTGGACCATAAATATCAAGCAGTATTATTGGACTGGCTACACATATTTATTGTGAGAAGAGAGGGCAAGGGAATGAGTGTGTGTCGGTATGTGTGTGCGCGTGTGAATGTATGTGTGTGTCTGAGTTAAAGAGTTCCCGTTGAACTGAACCTTTCTCTAAATGTCAGCCAGATTGCCTTGTCACCGTGATCAGCACCAGAGATAAATAACAGCCTTATATTGTCATGGCAACAAGTGATGGGCCTACCGCTTTCATCTTCAGCACCAGGGAGAGAGGATTGCAGAAGAGCGAGGAGGAATGTGTGTGTGCGTGGGTGTGTGTTTGTGTTGAGGGGATGAGAGGGGGGCATAAAGTGAGGTGACAAGGGGATTTCAGACCCTTTCGGACGTTGCAAATTATCTAGCAATTACATTTAGATGGAGGGGGGGGAAGCTCAAGGAAAATGTACTTCCTATAGAGAACCAAACATGTCTCTGTCGGCGGGGATTTGATCAGCAAGAATGACGGATAAATTTGGATCCAGCCCTACACTGTAACGTTTAACACACCGAGCGACATTCCTCATTTCTTGTGGATCAAAATCCCAAGGGGCTGATTACTGGTGTGTGTGTGTGTGTGCGTGTAGCCGGCTAATGTTCCACCATTGCTCTTTTCACATTGTGTAAAAGTAGGCAACCTTGCCTGTTCGCCACCGTTGATTAACGACCTCATATTCCGTTAATTAGAGCTTCAGCCCGGGGCAGAGAGATTTAACTTCCCCTTCATCATCATACTGAAGAGAAGATTGGGGGGAGGGGGGCATGGGGGAGGGCCTGGACCAATGGGACCGTCATGATAGAGAGATCCAGATGACGGATTGATTGACAGCTGCGTTAATGAGGACAATGGATGGGAAAAGAGGAGGGGGGGGTGAATCACACCTTTTGGCAGCTCCGGGGACACGTAGGGCACTTCCTGGGTGTTGATGTGCGTCCAATCAAAGTCATCGTAGGGGTCCTGCTGGTAGTCACACTGGGAGAAGCCCTCGTCGAACGTGCAGCTTCCTGGAAACAGACCAAAGAAGCGAAGAAGAAACAAGCGGTTGGTGAGTAAGTTCCTCTGGCGTGGACGGGAGAATATAGCTCGGGTGAATTAGTTGATCAAATTAAAAAGACAGCTTAAACACAGAAGAGAGACAAAGAGTGGTCCCAGTCACACAATTAATATGGTGACCTATTTCCTTTGCAGCTCTTATTGGCTGGCTGGCGAGAGCCACGCTCACTGGTGCTTCCAGACGGTAACATACACGCCAGATGAAAATGAGAAAACACAAAAAGCACAATGTAACACAAAGGAGCATTCTAGAAGAAGGCTGATCAGGCGTCCTATGGGAACGACTTCAAAGGAGGGAAACTGAGAAAAAATAAAGACGATCCCTTAAGCAATTAGAATGATTAATGTACATTCCTAATCACAAAGTTTGATTAATACAGAACTGGGGATTTTTCTTTTTTGCTTTGATAAGACATGTATTCTCCATTAACTACATAATGAGCCGCGCGTGTGAGCGTGCGTGCCCGTGCACGGGTGTATTTGTGTGCGTGCTCATTAACAAACTACCAGAGGCCTCAGATCTGAGAGACTTCACTACGGGTCAAAATCACCCATGTGACTCAATCACGGGCTGCCTTCAGCCAATCAGCTGCGCTGTCACCAGGGCTAGTGTCTGAGCTGGCCGCCTCTAGTCCAGACCCCCCCCCCCCGCCCCCCCGCCCCCCCCTCAGCGCCCCCCCAATGTGAAATCCCACTAATATAGGGAGACGCTCCTTGTCACTGACGGCTAGCTGAACCAATCAACTTTCAATAATACCGGGCTCGGATGAGTAATAAAGCTGTCAGGAATACCATGCAGACGACTGCCAGCTATCTGATTCATCCTGCTGCCCGCTGTAATAAAGTGCTCGGTGTCAACAATTGGCCTAGAAGGAGGATATAGCTGGTGGGATAGCAAAGCTGCGGCGCTATCTGATTCATGTGGCTAACATTAATAGCTTTCCTGGTGCCTTAGCGGTCACCCAGCTGCCTTAGCGGTCACCCAGTGGGCCCGAGTCGCCGACGTGCGCTTTTGTTATCCCATCTGTTGACCAGCAGCGCGGGGGGGGGGGGGGGGGGGGGGGTGGACAGACCTGGGTCCACGGTCCAGCTGCTAATCTCACCGCACACACAACACCACGGAAATCATGTTCACTAGCAACACCGCACAAGCCCCTGGGAACAGCACAACGGCCACCTCTACTTACAGAAGGACGCACTACCTGTGTGTCTTCTGCTCTTTCGGGAACATTATGATGCATGCTACAGATTTTTCCACACTTTTCACACGCATTTAAGATGACGTGCGTGTCCCCGTGCATGCGTGTGCGTCCGTGTGCGTTTGCATGAGCGACCCCACTCCTACCGAGTATGTCAGTGGCTTGCTGTCTAGCAGTCTTCCGTGCACGGTTTCAAACGGCGGCACGTTTCTGATGTGTGTGAGTGCGTGACTGCATGGCTGAGTGACTGCATGACTGCGTGACTGCATGCGTGTGTGATTGCGTGACTGCATGCGTGTGTGATTGCGGGACTGCATGACTGCGTGCGTGACTGCGTGTGTAATTTACAGTCCATCTCTCCGTAATGGTATGCACCCTGTGCCAATGGTGTACAAGGTTCCAAAGCTCTGACTTAAATAGAGCCTGCAGAGCACAATGTGTTCGGCAACTGTTTACTCTCAACACTAAGGGGAGTTTTCAACGCTGGGCTTTAAGCATGACACTGAAGCACAACGCATCAGCCTGGCTGATTGTGTGGGGAATTCTCTGTATAAGGGGTCTCCTTCAAGTTACGCCTTTGGCTACAGGGGGGAAACTCCACAGTAAAAAGGAAACATTCCACTTCACATTTCAGGTATCTCACGTATTAGTCTGAAAGATACCAAAACCTATTTTTTGCCACCTAAATTCCTAAAATGCAACACAATAACCATTCCACAACAGAGAGCGAAATCCGTTTCTATTCTGGCGACAGCAGAAACATGCGAAGGTGTTGGCCAGGAATGCGCAGCAACAATCACATGTGCTGTGGTTGCACTAATAGCAGTCGTGACATTGTAGCCCAACACTGGAAAGGAATGTCCTCACTTCAAATTCTTGCAAACTTCAGCTCCCACTATGTTTTCCCTGACTGTTGAGCAGAGCTCTGTGAGAGATGTATAAACTGCTTTTAACCGCTTATATCAGAAGGCTCTGTGGGTGCGTCTTCTGTTATAAAAGTCGCCTATGGAAATCAAGTGTGTGAAATTGACCATAGATAATAACACATACACATACCTTTTCTTGTGATTTTTCCTGCAATATTGGTTAACACTTCCTTATTTACCCAAAGTCCTGCCAACTGGCATAGAGACATCATGTATTGGTTGCATTCAAACTTGGTGGCTTGTATCCAGATAAGTCCTCATAGAGTCTGAGACGAATGCGATCAAACTAGCCACGCATTTCTGGGCACCTCTTGTGACTTTATATCCACACTCTACATGTACGTATACTTGCAACACTCCACCATCTGTATTACTGCTTTGGTATTTATATTTAAAGTAAAATACATTAAAATAAATAAAAACTCAGTTTGAGCCAAGCTGTCCCCCCAGTGCAGTTGGACTTTCACTCCATGAGATATGACTAAAACTATTAATGTGTGCTGGAAGTTCGGGACGTCTTTTGACACGTACCTCGGAAAACCTCCAAATGCATTTTTGACATGACTCTTGAAGGAATATTTAGTGTTCACACCTCTATTGGAATATATGATCAGATTCCCCAAGAAGTTATATTAGGCTGGATGTGAACAGCCAATGTTTCCCCAGGAATGTGACAGGCTATTGACTTACTTTAGTGTGTTAAACATTAACACGGCCTGCCTATCTGCAATCCTACGTCATTGTTTCCCTGTATTATGGTCAAGTCGTTTAACCGGGGATCATTTGATCATTTTCAGAAGGCCGTAATCATAGAAGAAATCATCTGACTAGTGTTCAATAGTTGGTTGATGAGGATCAAGTATATGTACAATTTCACAATACCAGTATTATTAGAGATATAGCATCGGGTTAGGGTCCTCGACAAATTATATTAACGTACCACAGTGCAAGTAAACATTGGTTGGTAACACAGACTGTTATCGAGACGAAAGATCAATCGATCCAGCAGATGCCGATAATTATAGTTCTATGAATGTTGCTCACCACTATGGATGCAATGAAAGTACAGTGATCATGGTGACTGTGGGTGGCTATAAAGATACCAAGAATGCCAGCCATACTGGCCTAAAAGGTGAGGTTTGTTTTCTTTTTCACACTAGTACTGCCTCGCTGTATTCCACATGTACCTCTTCACAGGTATCCTCTTCATTGTTACGTTCGTTTTTTTTTTTTTCTTTTAATTTCCTAAAGGACGTCTGTTTCACCTCAACTGTAAACTAGTGCTGTGAAGGGTTTTCTGTGATTCTTTCGAGTGTGTCTAATGAGGGCAGTACTAGGTCTATGTATTCAGTAAGCAACGCACTTATGCATATTCACTGACAATTACATTTAATATATGTATATGCTCATTAAAAAACTTGAATTGTGATTTTTGCTTGACATTTTAATTGACATTTTTTGAATTGCAATGTTGTTTTGCTTTATTTAATGAATAAAAAAAATGATCAGCCAAGATGGACGTCAAGATTGATATTTTCCGGCCTATTTAAATTCTAGTCCACCGATGGCCGCTAATTGGTGGCTTCCGGAAACCCTCGATGACACTAATTCTGAACTTCAAACTTTTTCTGGCTTAAAAATGTATTAAATCTTTGTATTTTACTGATTTTATACTGATTTAATGTCCAAATGCATTTGAGTGAGTGAGTGAGTGAGTGAGTGAGTGAGTGAGTGAGTGAGTGAGTGAGTGAGTGAGTGAGTGCGTGAGTGAGAAAGAAAGAGAGAGAGCAAGAGAGACAGTGCATCCAGATGGGTCATTAATGCCCCCCCTTCACCACCCCACTATTCACAAGGACACAGAGAGGCCGAATGCATGCTAATCGCTTCCTAATCAGCCTTTGTGATTGGCTGCCTCGCTAATGAAATAATAGTGCCTCATTTGCATAATAAAATAATTAGAAGACTTGATAAAAGCTCAAGGACAGAGAGGAGCAAGTACACGCGTGCACGCACCCACGCACTCACCAACACACACGCACACGTTCGACATCTAAGGGGAGCCATGATTTAAAACATTATAGGATGGCATGTGACAAATCTTTTGCTGTCACTTTAAACCGCACTGTAATGCAGTAGCAGCAGATTAGGGGACCTCGACCCCCGTTCAACCAGCGGGTGGGAGGGACCGTTTGCGTCCTCTAATGTACGTTTATACGAACAGAGCGAAAGGTCAAATGTTTGATCAGGCCCCTGAGTGGGGGCCATGGTTATTTACATGCCCCCCACTAAACTCCATTATACATACCAATCACCCCAATATATTATTTCTGCATTCCGATGGGGGCCCCTGGCAGAACGCTTAGTCAAAGGGGGGCCCGGGGGCCTCTACCCCCTTTGTATGGATCCGCATGGCCCAGTTGGAGTTGCTGTTCATTTTCTCCTATATTTCAACATCAATTTCGGATGCGGAGACGGTTTGGAATGTAAATGCTTGAGGAGGCAGGCAAGGCAGGGGTGGGGGGACGACGACAATGAAATTGATTTGGAAAAGAATCTGCTAACCATTCACAGCGAATAAACATGTCTGAATGAAAATAGAATCTCCTCTTGCAGAAGCAAAACAATCTTTGATGAAATCAAAGATTGTAAACAGGGAGAGAGCCAAAAGTTACATTTCTTAGAGAGGATTTGTAGGGATAATACATTTATTTGTGTAGATATCAGGCAGAGATAACATCATTGACCAACCACGGGACAAAGGTCTAATGAACAATTGTTAATAAAAACGTATTGAATATGTTTGACTGCACATTTTGTCATTCATCATTCAGAAATGTCTCATTTTTGGCACAAAGTCTCACTCAAACTTGTGTCTAGTAGTTATCTGTGGAGCTCACCATTCCTGTCTGCCGAAAAATGTATCAATTATGAACAAAGAGCAGATCCGAGAGAAAATGGAGGGACAGAGAGAGAGGTGGGTGGGGAGAGCGTGAAACTGAGATTTGCACAAAATGTGATTTATTTTCTGCAGATCACACAACTAACCCCGGAGGGTAGTGTGCTTGTGATAACAAGCACATGTCCACGCACACACACATGCATACACACACACACACACACAAATAATTAACTGTAAAAATGTAAATCCATCCCATCCCTTTAACTGGCTCTGTCTCTTTCAATCCATCTCTCCTCACCCTCCTCCACTCGCTTTTGTTTTTATTTCGTCCCTCCATCTCTCTTTCCCTTTTACTCTGGCCCGCCATGCGTTAATAATCCATTTAATGAGGATCGATAACTATTTAGGCTGGTGGCACTGCCGCCATTAACCACTGAGACAGGAGGGCGAGGGCAGCAGGCGGTCTGAGACAGAGCAGGGACCAGGTGACACGTTTGCGCCCGTAAAAAGAAAATCCTTTTCAAGGACAATGATTACATTTGCTTCATTAAAATCCAATTTTCAAGAGCTCATAATCACATTCTCCCTCCGAAAATCATTGCAAATTTTGGGCCAAGTCCAGCAGCTTACTGTACTGGCTGACCTGCTTTCTACACCAAAGCGCGGGCCATTTTTCTCTGGCTGCAAGATCAAATCAAGGCTTTTGGTCGTTTGTGCTCTGGTCTCCAAACGCCAGAGAAATCCTCGGACCGTGGACCAAAGTGAAAAGGGGAAGCCAGAGTAGGGAAGCGGAGAGAAGTGGGGAGGCGGAGAGTAGGAGATGAGTGGCTCTTGTCAGGGCATCCGTTTCCCCGGGCCGTCACTCTGACTTTTCAAATGCTAAAAGTGTCACTGCTGCAGAGGGGACACTCCCGTTTTGGAGTGGCCGCCATTGTTGTGTGTCTGCTGCACTCATCGTACCATGGCTCTCTGTGTGTGTGTGTGTGTGTGTGTGTGTGTGTGTGTGTGTGTGTGTGTGTGTATGTGTATGTGTGTGTGTGTGTGTGTGTGTGTGTGTGTGTGTGTGTCCAGATGTTAGCGGCATGAAGGGCACTCATAAAGTTATGTCGCATCATTTTTCCTCTCCACATTCCCCATCACCCCCTCTCCAAAACACACTTCCAGAGAATAGGTGAAATTAGCCTGAAATTATACAAGTTGACATCAGAGGGTCCGCAACACACACACACACACACACACAAACACACACACACACGGTACCATGAAGGCACAGAGGGAAAAACAGACACGCATGCACGCACAAACACATACATGGCCCCGTCCCGGCCGCCATCCCTATACCCTCAGACTCCGGATTCACAAACACACATGCCATGCCTCAGTGGCACTTGCAATGTAGCGTAACAGCATCAAAGCCCCATGAAGACACACCTCACCCGTGAAGACACGCACACACACACACACACACACACACACACTTATATGTAGCACATTCTCATAGTAGCGGTTTAATTGGAAGTGCTGAAGGCAAAAGAATTTCTCCTTCATCTCACAATGCTGTAATTGAATCTGTGGCTTTCTCGTGTGTACGCGCAGGTTGAGCTGATTCAGTGGTTTTCAATGACGGTAACAGTGAAAAAACCAAATCTCTCTCGTACTCCTTCTGTGGCAGTCTTCTCCTCCCCTTGACCCCTTTCTACCCATCACCAGTTCCCCATTCAAACACTTTGAGCGCTGGGTCTTCTACTGACTGTGTGGGGACTAGCAGGGTTCTTCTGGGTTAGGGCTTTGACACCGAACTTCGTTATTCGAATATTATTTGAATATCAAAAAATAAATCAAAATTCGAACGAATATTAGGCAGCCCTTAATATTCGGACCTGTTATGGGCAGGCCAAGAGGGAGAGACGTCGGAGAACCCGACGCAGTCTATTCATAATATTGTAATGACCACGGACGAGGCCGTGAATGAAGTATTGATTAGACAGCGATTTATTAGAAACCTAATAAACCGTTGGAACACGCAAGACCGGTAACCATAGCAACGCCGGTAAACAAACCCTGCAAAGCTCAATCCAGGTCTTACCGAAGGCATTTAATGGTCAAAATATGATCAATAAATATTCGAATATATTCGATAATTAATATTAATAAACAAACGTACTTCGAATATGATTCTTGGGCAAAAGTCAAAAACCTACTCTGGGTTATAGCATTTGACCACATATCCCATCTAATTCCTTCTGGTGCATTATTATTTATTTAGACCTCCACAGGTGCTGCTGTTTCACTGCTGTCACCAAGGTGAAAGCCTAGTGTTACGGACTTACGCCTTCCAAGAGGCTCACGCCTCGTTTCCACATACGTATGTTTTTCGTATCCGTGCTTCCGTAAATTTATGGAAGGAGTCGCTAGTGTTTTACGTACGGACATGAATTTATTTACGGACAAAAGATGGGGGAGCGTATGATAATGGCCGTTTATAGGAGACCGGTACTTTGGAACATGAGGATCGACATATACAGAGATAAAAACAAAACCAACCAGACTTGGAAAGAGATCGGTGAGGAGTTTGGCCTGCCAGGTACTTACATGTTTTGTGAAAAACATAAAAACTTTCATACGGTATCTCCGTAAAACGACGGCGAAGGTTAAATTTTTTGAACGTATATTATGGACATACCGGACAGAAATTTTACGGAGGGGAGGAGTCTCGGAAGAAAAACGGACATTACGGAGAATCACATAGGAAAGAATGGACTTTCGGTCGGAGACGGTTGGATCGCATACGAGAATGTACGTATGTGGAAACGAGGCGTCAAAGACTTCAGCCAATGGGAGCTCTTCCCTTGACATAACAGTTCGGACCAGACACAGATCAAAATAATATTATTCACTGTATAGGAAGGAGAAGATTCAATACTGCACGGTGAAAAAAAAACAAAGCCACGTATCCGATCCCCAACTGTACCTCAACTCAACCTACGCTGTGGGCATGAATAAATGTTTAATGGGGAGGCTGAATTCAACGCACACGTATTAAGATGTTTTCTTTGTGTGACTGACAAAAATGCCTGTGTGTGTGTGTGTGTGTGTGTGTGTGTGTGTGTGTGTGTGTGTGTGTGTGCGTCCATAGTGCTAGATTCCTCATGGTGTCCCCAGACTTGCCGACAACATGGCGTCCTGTTGAGAACCAACTTAACCCCTTGATCCTAATGGCTTCCTCACCTACATGAGAAAATCTATCGTCGCCGCGGTCCGCCAAGTCTGACTCTGCTTGAAGAAAAAATAGAGAAATAAAAGTTTCTCCATGTACCTCTCCAGCCTCCCCCCCCCCCCCCCCCGAACCTTTTGCGTTGGCCCGATTTAGCAGCTTGCTGGGGGTCACAGACCGCCGTGGACACTACGCACACACACTGTAAACCCCCACACACACACACACACACACACACACACACACACACACACACACACACACACACACACACACACACACACACACACACACACACACACACACACACACACACACACACACACACACACACACACACACGCGCGCGCGCTATCCGCCCATCTCCCCGTCGATCATCTCCGTTACTATTCAAATGCTGACATTTAAAACGACTTCAGAGGGGCCGGCTGGCTGTGCTGCCAGATAAGGCGAGCCGAGGAGGACGGACTCAGGAGGGGAGAGATAGCACACAGAGAGAGAGGAGATAGAGAGATTACTAAAGGAGAGGGAGAGTGTGGGGAGGGGGGGTGGTGTTAGATGATGGTGCGGGATGCCTTATTGTAAAAACAGGACAGGATGAGAGAGCGACGCACACTGGAGGTTTAAAGGAGAGCTAGGGGGAGAGCGGGGGGGCGAGAGAGGGAAGTGATGAGAGAGATGAAGAATATGTACACTGAAAGGACAAAAATGATATGGCGGGGGACGTGGTGTGGGTCCTCTTATGCATTCTCTATCGACAACATCACTCCACTACAGCACCCCCCCCCCCCCCCCCCCCCCCCCACC
>NC_079432.1:13600755-13618255 GCF_026213295.1 Gadus chalcogrammus | reverse complement strand
AAACTCCTGCAGACCCCAACAGCGACATGTTGTGAGAGTCACCGCCCCGGTTGAACTTCTTCAAACGTATGAAGGCTATTCTAAAGTACACAAGGACAACCAAACACAGTGTCCATCAGACTGCCCTCAGCGCGTACTCCCATGCATGTGTTGTACGGCTTCACTCACAAACCTGAAGTAACCAACGTTCAGATACGGTACGCCGGCGCAGCCCTGCCTTCAAACGCTGTTGGTAAACATTTATATTCAGACTGGTTTAAACTCAAAGCGGCGGCGGTGAGTAGTACAATTTTTGCACAGCAAATTAAAAATAAAATCTCTCCTGGCAAGACTAGCAGTCTGCTACGTTGTGTAAAGAATGCCATGTGGCTGGAGCGCATGCTGGAATTTCGCCAAAAGGAAATGACACAATTCACACCACGATTCAAGTCACAACTATACCTGTTATGTTACCTTCTGTGGATTAGTTATTGAACAGCATACACAATAGAGATGCAATCTCAGGGCAATTGCAGAACCACCTCCGATTCTCAAATGGGTGCATCTTGTGAACCCATTTGTGATGGCTAGAGACACAGCACCATGGCAGAGGAGGGTGAAGGTAGACGACTGCCATGGAGAGGGGAACAATGCTTCACAAGATTCAAGGACTTTGGCCTCACTGCGCTGATGACCCCAAAATGTCCATGTTGTGTGTGTGTGTGTGTGTGTGCGTGTGCGCGTGTATGTGTGTGTAGCTTTGGCCTATTGCCTTAGGGCCTCAGACTGTTTTACTTGCTGAGAATGGGCCACACGGAAACACACACACACACACACACACACACACACACACTTCAATGTCAACGTTGCGGCCATTCACAGCAGGCTGAGTGGGGGAGGTTGGAACTTGGGGGAAGGATCAGTGAAGCGTAGCCACACACTCAACCCACTAGTGATGTGGGACCATATGTAGTGTGGATGATCCACACCAACATGGTGAAAAGGACACTATAAGCTGCAAAAAGCCTAAACCCTCAGCTAGTCGTCGGACATTCCCATGGCAAATGGCTCCTTTAAAGGCATTGTTGTTGTTTTTTCAATTATTATTCCAAATACACGTGCAAAGAGCAGGGTCTGTAGGGCAGAGCATCATGGGAGCTTTGTGGAAAAACACTGAGAAGAACATTGAGCTTAGAGGATCAGGTTGGAGCTTCGGGGCAAACGTTGCCAACAAAGCCGTCGAATTCAAATAATACTTGAGATGGTGATTCTTGGGGAGCCCTTAAATGGGGGGGGGAGAACCAATATTATTTCCCGTGTTACAGCTCGGCTATAGCGTTAATCGCTCATCGTCGTATTCCCGTCCAATGTGTGTACGTGCTCTTTCAGAGAATAAAAGACATTCTGTATGAAATATGACAAATGATGATATATTTAATCAAAACAGACGGTTTTCTTAACCATTCCATTCTTTATTACCTTTTTCTCGCTCTCCAACAGCAACAGACACACACACTAACACTCGTAGTTTTAAATAACACACAAACACGCCACCAGAGGCACATCGTCCACAGTGTGTGCCAAGTAATTAACAGTGTGTGTGTGTGTGTGTGTGTGTGTGTGTGTGTGTGTGTGTGTGTGTGTGTGTGTGTGTGTGTGTGTGTGTGCTGGGAACATTTAGAAACCCTGATCATAGAAAACAAGTGCATACTAGCCATGGTGTCCATTCACTCCCTCCATCCAGCGTCCCTCCCTCTATTCCTCCAGCCATCCATCCCCTCCCGCTCTCGTCGTCCCCTCACTTGTCCTCCATCAGTTCTGAATTCCACCTATTCCCCTCCTCCTCCTTCCACTCTCTCCCCCCGTCCCTCTCGTCGACTCCCAGGGCCGTCGCTGACTGTGGGCTTGGCCAGCCAACGCCGCTACGTTGTTTCCCATTGGTTGTTACACAACAAGGCCACCACAATCAGTCCTCTGTTGGGGTTGCTAACTTGCGTCGCAGTACGGGACACACACACACACACACACACACACACACACACACACACACACACACACACACACACACACACACACACACACACACACACACACACACACACACACACACACACACACACTGTAGTTCCGTCTTTCTTGCTCACTTTAATGTAAGTAATCAAAGTGGACAAGTGGCTTTGTGGTGCAGAGAGAGGGGGAGAGGGAGAGGGAGGGAGAGACAGAGAGAGGGAGAGAGGGAGAGAGAGCACACCAGGGATCATCTCCTTTAACTGTCCTCCGCTCACTGAGTGTGTCCCGCAGGCTAGCGGGGAAGGGAGGAGAGAGGACTAAGAGAGGAGGGGAGAGAGCAGTAGAAAAGTGAGATTGACAGAGAGAGAAAGGGAAAGAGAAGGCCACCGAGAAGACAAACAGAGTTGGCAAGCAAAATACACAATTACCGAGTAACTGAACATCAATTCTTGAGTTATGACTATGAGGACAGAGTTTCACAGTATCAACAAATAGTAGGGTACAGGAAGACAGCGTAATGGTGTGTCTGCGTGTGTATGTCTATGAATGCAAGTCCAAAAATAACAAGTCAACTAAACACTCAACTAGAGAGGTGTGCGTGTGAGTGTGCATGTGTGTGTGTGTGTGTGTGTGTGTAGCTAGGGGCAGTGTGAAATCTACTCCAACAAAAAAAAACTTGAAGAAAGAGCAAATGCTTCCTGGGACTAAATATGCGGCCATAGGCAACGTGCCCATGTCTGTGACTGTGGGTGTCTCTATGCATCACTATCTCCTCTGATCTTTGTGTGTGTACGTGTGTGTGTGTGTACGTGTGTGTGTGTGTGTGTGTGTGTGTGTGTGTGTGTGTGTGTGTGTGTGTGTGTGTGTGTGTGTGTGTGTGTGTGTACTAGGGATGCAAACAATTAATCGATTATCGATTAATTGTCGATAAGAGATTACTCGATTAAAATAAATTACTTGCAATTAATCGCATTTTAACCCGTAATTCCCCAACCGTCCACGTGAGGGCGCACTTGACGCCAGACGTACTTGACGCACACGCGGGAACACAAGCAAAGCAGTGCCGTGTTCCAATACCCGTACTTCCATGAGTATACTTAAAGGAAGTATACTATCCGCACTGGCTACTACGTTAATTTTTCAGATGCGAGTGCTGTTCCAAATCGAGTACTCCGTGGTGCACTAACCGGAAATTACGATCACGACTGCCGCCGTGGCTCCTCCCCCGCAATAAACATCCCGCTTTGAACGGTGAACTATTTACGCCTAGCAGCTATAAAAAGCTATAAAAACTATAAAAACTACAAAATGACTATTAATGCAGGCTATGTGGAAAATGCGCCGACTTTGGCTAAGCCTGGCTCCGCCTCTTCTGCTACGTAGCTAAGAAGGCTGCCGTTGAGTACGGGGAGTGTCCTTCGATCCACACTTCACGATTAGCCCGTTTTGAGTACGGCATCCGGGTCCTTGAAGTATACTTCTTTTCGCCGGATCTGAATTGGAGTACTGCGTACTCAAATTTTGGCTAGTAAGTACGGACAGTACGGGTATTGGAACACGGCAGGACAAGACAAACGAAAAGCGGGACACTGACACGATGAAGAGGGCAAAACGGAGTGCAGTATGGAGCCACTTTAAGTTGGTTAATGACGACAAAGACGCCAAATGCACAATATGTGGAAGTATTTTAAAGTACAACAACTAAACGACTTTGTTGAATTACCACCTAAATGTGTCACATTCAGAAGGAAATTCAGCTTCTCAGAAGAATTGCCGCTTATCAATTAATCGATCATCGATCGATAAGATGAAACAACTATCGATTAATGAATTACTCGATAATTTGCATCCCTAGTGTGTACGTGTGTACGTGTGTACGTGTGTACGTGTGTGTGTGTGTGTGTGTACGTGTGTGTGTGTGTGTGTGTTTCCTTGGCCAAGGGCATGGAGTGACTTGCTTCATGGCTGGACTGACTTGAAAGGTAAAGAGACGGAAAGCATGCCCACATGCACACGAGCGCATATTGCGTGAGACAGACACACATACATACACACACTCCGAAAGCGCACAAACAAGGAAGGCATTTTGCCACAGCAGTCTTGTAGGGATACGCGAACAAACAAACACTGAAATGCAACCGTCTCCTTTGTGTGCTAACCCAGAGCAGACGCATCTTCACACACACATGGATCACAGGGGACAGTGATGCAGAAAGTCTTTAATATAGCTCTAGAAGAAGGAGAGGCGTGATGGAGAGAAAACGGTTTAGGAAATTGGTTCCATACCACGGGTTCCTAACAAGCCCAGTGTAGTTATGTTCTGTCTAGCGACTGGCAGATTCATTGTTGTCCAAAATCACATTAGACCAAGCGTCATGCTCCTGGTCTGGCACAGCCCGTCCTGCAGATCAATCGTGTCTCTCGCTTAACCAGACGGCACATACCTACTCCGCCATTCTGTGCATTTTTATGTGCCTCGTCGTCACTGTCCTCGTTTGATATGAGGCTTTTTGGACATGGAGATGGATTTTCATGATCAAAGAGGAATATGTTCATCACATGTTGCAAGTCAATGTCATGCCGTGGGTGGACCAAGAAATGGCTAATTCAAAGGCTTTGCGAAGAGGAGTCCTACCCGTTTAGAAAGCAACATTTTGCACACACAATCCCAGAGAGTTTGCAAAATATGACCAGAAATACGACCGAAAAGGAATGTGTGGCTTGGAAGATCTTCAACTGAAAGTATTGATGAAGAGAACTCGGTTTAATGGAACATGAAGGGGGACAGTGGGTGCAGAGATGCTAGCAATGCCCGCTCGTTAGCACACTGAACACTGTGTGTGTGTGTGTGTGTGTGTGTGTGTGTGTGTGTGTGTGTGTGTGTGTGTGTGTGTGTGTGTGTGTGTGTGTGTGTGTGTGTGTGTGTGTGTGTGTGTGTGTGTGTGTGTGTGTGTGTGTGTGTGTGTGCGCGCGCGTTACGGACGAATATCTCCTGATCTTTAGAATATTAAATTGCTATGTCTATCTATAACAGACTTAGAGCGGCAGAAAGCGCTGAATAGAGTCGAATCCTCCATACAGACCCGAGCTGATTTCATTATAGATAAATCTGATTCATCTGTTCAGCCTCTCTTTTCACACACTGCTCCACTCCATTTCTCTCTATCCATCTGCTTGCCTCTGCCCCTCTCTGATATTGGCACTCCTATTCTCTTCTTTTTTTTATACCCTTTTAAACTTTCATCCCCTCTTTTTGTCTTCATCCACAGACACCTTTTTTTTGTTGCATTCAAACAAAGTGACGGGAAGGAGAACAGAAGAGAAACAAAAAAAAAAAAGGTTGGGGGGGGAAAAAAGTGAAGCGAGAAAACAACAAATTCATCTCCTGGACCCTACATCCCCCCCACACACACACACACACACACCATGGGCCACTCCCTGATAGAGCGCAAAGACAGGGTGTGTGTGTGTGCGTGCATCTGTGCGTGAAAGGTGGACGACACCTCTTACTCCCCACTCTCTGCCTCATCATTGCAGCTGCTCCACAGAGGTGTGTTTCAATATATCACCCTGTCTCAGGCGCACACACACACACACACACACACACACACACACACACACACACACACACACACACACACACACACACACACACACACACACACACACACACACACACACACACACACACACACACCTGCTTAATAAGCGGTATTCAGAGCTCCTGGCTTCATAGAAACCAAAACTGCATTGCTGTGCAAAACTCTGCGGTTTCAATTTTTTTCCCTCTTCTCTCCTCTTCGTTTTTTCCTCCTCCTCACTTGCTTTGTTTCCTTCCACTCCATGCCATCTTTTCAGGTCCTTTTGGTTCCCTTAATGGCTCCTTCTTCACCATCTCCCATTTACGGTAGATTCCTTGCAACTGAAATTTCCGGTTGCTTCCTTGTCTCCAATTTCCTCTCCAGCGGACATACCATCAAGGCCATCAGCTAGCACACACTTCTGTACATCCTCTCATACGTAGTTATTAAAGAGGAGAGGAGAGGAGGAGATGAGAGGAGGAGGCAAGAGGGCTGGGCTGTGCTGGACACCTGGAAGTGCCTCAAGGGTTGGAGGGGGTGGGCTGGGGGAGTGGGGGGCTTTCAGCTGTTCAGTCCCCATATGAGACGGTCAGAGTGTGTGTGTGGTTAATGCGTGCGCTTGTATGTCTGTCGGCATGTGCACGCGTGTGGCCATATGCGCATTAGTGCTACAGGAGTCGGACAGGGGGTCACGCCAGATGGACACACACACATACACACTACCCAACCTCCCCCCCCCCCACCTCAACACACTAGCATCACGTTCTGCTTGCATGCGTCTCGGCCGTGTGTGCCCTACACCTAGACCCCACACAGCCACAGAGCACTGCCAGTGTGGCTCTCTGCAAAGCCCTGGTCGTTAAGGAGTATCATTAGGCAGCTCAACGGGCTTCTAATAGGGAGCATATGTTTATGATGATTGATTTATGGATGTGCACGCAATCTCACACCACAGTCATTCTCTGCAGGATCAAAAGGTATGTTGCCGTGGTGAATCCGACCCCCTGTACAAAGGGATGGTGCCGCCTTATCACTGCTCGTGAGTCCTTGCAGGGAATGGTTCTCCTGGTTTCCATTCAGAAGCCTTCACCTCGGAGAGGGCTCGCCCACTCAACTGTACTCCAGAGATACGCGGGCCTCTTGACCCGGGCCACCCGACCTAGTCGATACGGGGGCAGGCCGTTCGCACACGGTGCAACCCTCTTGGGTCTGTTTGTGTGAGAGGGAGAGGGACCGAAAAACAGGGAGAGCGCTACAGGTGAGAGGTTGAGCGATGGCCAATTTAGATTAATCTCTTAGTTGTCTAGTGGCACACACACACACACACACACACACACACACACACACACACACACACACACACACACACACACACACACACACACACACACACACACACACACACACACACACACACACACACACTCTTTTTTTCTGCCCATTCTTCTTTGCCGCATTGCTCGTCATTTAGGGCAATTACAATCACTGAATGCATAATGAATGCAATCATTCTATTTACTGGGGTACTTAAACAATGTCGGTTGGGAAATACACACACAGATTCACACACACACACACACACACACACACACACACACACACACACACACACACGTTACAAGATGCTACTTTATTGCACTGCCTTTTCTGTAATAGGATTTGTGTGCTGTCAAAGTGATGTATGGAGGAGCCAACATGTCATGCTTCCAAACACAAAAAAAAAGCTCCCTCCGCACACACACCCAAACTGAGACCCCAAAACACATAAAAAACGAACCAATTAAAAGGGAAAAAAATAAAATAATTAAAGTTCACTGTAGATAGATATATATACATATTAGTGGTGGGCATAGATTTTTTTTTTTAATCTAGATTCATTTGCCATTTTAATCTAGATTAATCTAGATTAAAATGGCAAACGGCAAAAAATCTGTTTGTTTACCTTGACAGCGGTCAATTATACTGGGCAATGGTGATTTATCAAATATAATTCACAGCCGGAAGTTGTGAAGTGCCCATGCAAGTGAACGGAGCATAAACAAAAATAATTGACAGCTGAACGTTGGGAAGGCCCATGCAAGTGAATGGAGCAGTCTACAGCATTGAGAAGAGCCGTGTAATAATCCATAATAATGTAAGGTTTAGAAGTTAAATATTTGAAAGTTGTAGAATCAATTAATATAATTTCTATTGGAGTTCATTTGCTAGAAATGTACTTACAATTTTTAGTCAGTTAATCATTTACATATTTATGTTACACAATTATTACATATTTACATGTTTACATATTTAACACAGTCAGGATATTCTGTTGAATCTGCCTCTCTGATTCCCTCACGCTTACCTAAGGTCTAAGGGTGCATTCACACTAGGCCAACTGGCCGTGGCCGTTGGCCGTTTTCACACCTAACCGTGCTCAAATGGCCCCATTGTTCTCTGGCCTGCACTCACAGTGGGCCATCTGGCCATGGCCGTTGGCCGTCGCAACTGTGGCCTGGCCACGGTAGGCTCTTGTACATACGTCATCACGTCGTAAGTAACACGTCATCACCAAGCGTCCGCTGCATGGACCATAATAAAGTCAACACAGAGAACTAAGTTCGCACTTTGCTGAGTCTGTTGCTTATTTGGATATATGTTTACCGTTTAATGGGAAAGAAGCCTCGTCGCCGTTATTATGTCCGTGGTCGTCGCATGGACTATACGTCATCCAGCTCAGGTTGCGTAGCCGTGCGTGTGCGTGTGTCGGCTCATTAGCATCTGTACCGTAGCGGCCCGGACCGTAGCAGCACACCTCTCCCATTGGTCAAATTGGCCTGGCCTGGCCGGCCAGACTGGCCGCACTCACACTGGCAGATTTGAGCACGGTTAGGTGTGAAAACGGCCACAGCCAGATGGCCTAGTGTGAGTGCACCCTAAATTCTAGCTTCTGATTGGTTAGTTCAGTCATGTGATGGGTCCGAAGAAGGAAGTGTTTGAAAATAGATTAACGGCGATATTTTTTTTATCGCGCGATAAAAGTTTCGCGTAAAGTTTCGCGAAAATGCGTGCTTAGCGGGCGTCCAATTTTTTTGTATGCTTTATTGCACATGCCAATTTTTTCATCATGCTTTACATAAATATACCAAATACTTCCATTCAAGTTATTTCAGAGTAAAATGAATACAAGTGAGACAGACCTTACATATTCATATGACTGGAAATAGGATAGGTTAATTCACTTGCGGTGTTAATCGTTTATTCTCTTGCCAGAAGGACTATCTAGAAGGACTAGACTACTTTGAGACGCCCCTGGAATCCCCATGTTTGTTTCTAGCGTAAAGCAAGCAAAAAAAAAAAGTTTTTTCTTTTTTTCTTTTTTAAGAAAATAAGATTCGGGGCTAATTAAATAATATCTGTGGATTTAGCCCCGAATGAAACAGCCTAGCGACGTCACTGGCTGCTTCCATCCCAGCATGCCTCTGGGCTCCAAGGCAGAGATTCTGTCATCACCACGGTGACTGTCATGACGCATCATTAGTAGCTGAGGCAACTAATTAAGAACTGCCTGTCAGGCCTGTGGTCAGTGCTTTTGCATACAACCGCCCACACAAATTACCTGTCAAAAACACAGTGCCATCTTTTCTGAAAGATGCGCAAACACAAGTACAAACACACACACTCCCCAATGAGTGGCACCTATATATGATCCAACACACATCACAGAACCAATTGTGTTAGTTACCAGCTGTGTGGTGGCCTAGAAGACACACACACACACACATACATACACACACAGACACACACAAAAGTTGGTCTTCTTTAAACCAAATTACAAGATTCTAAAATCGCTTTGCAAAATGGTGGGAGGCTGACAGACTGTTTTGTTTAAATCATGTTTTTGAAAAAATAAAGCTTTTAAGAGGGCTGACGCCTCTGCCTCCTGCTTATCTTTGTCATTGGAGCGACATAAATTGTGTTCAAACCAAGGTCACACACACACACACACACATGCACACAAGGCTAGTGAGCCTTCACATCCATCCACACCACATTAAACACTGATGCATGTATCCTGGCTGAACAACGTCTCTGCATGTTCGTGTGTGTGTGTGTCTGTGCGCGACTGTGTGCGTGTCTGTGCGCGTGTGTGTGTGTGTGTGTGTGTGTGTGTCTGTCTGTGCGCGACTGTGTGTGTGTGTGTGTGTGTCTGTGCGCGACTGTGTGTGTGTTTGCGTGTGTGGTCAGTAATGAGGTGTCACTAGTATGGGTCAGTAAGCATTGAGTGATCGGTGTAATGAGACAGAATACAGAGAAAGAAATATAGAACAGGAAGGACTGTGTGTGTGTGTGCCTGTGTGCCTGTGTGCCAGTGTGTGTGCCTGTGTGTGTTGTACACTTATTAATTCTCTGTTATGACAGAGAACACATCTCTGGCGATGGGCTAGTCGGACTTGTTTGGTTTGAAATGAGAGTGTGGGGGTTGGAACAACAAAACGTGTGTGTAAGGAAAAGCCATTTGTATCTTGTGAAAATCGTATTGCTTTAACTCACTCGGATGGCGCTCTGTAAACAATATACATTATACGTTTCATATCTCAGGGTATTCTGCAGAATGTGGACCGTTATCAGAGTTGGTGACAGGGCCTATAGAGATGTAGCCCAAGTGCTAATTGGTCACATCTCTCCAGCGCCCAGCCACAGCCAAACAACCTGTTACATAAAACGGACTGGCTCAGAAAGACAAACTAAACCGATTTCATCTGGGGGGGAGAACGGAGTGCCAATCAGGATCCGATATTCACACACACACACACACACACACACACACACACACACACACACACACACACACACCCCCCCCCCCCTCCCCCGCCTTCAGCTCTCCCTCCATCCCCAGATGGTGTATTGCATTCTGGTCTTCTCAGTTAGCCCCGGGGTTTCAGACCTTTTTTGTGTGTGGTGTTTAGAGGTGGGCTCGGAGACCGGGGTAGTGGGGGGGGGGGGGGGGAGTCTTCCTATCGGCACATAGCATGGCTTCGAGGTGGCCCTGAGGTAGGCAAACGACTGCTATGAATATCAAATTGAAGCATCGCTAAAACAAGAGATACAAATGCGAACGAGTAGACGTGACCAGCCCAGTGTTTCAGCCTTCACCCTGTGGCCCCGCGCGGCCTCCCCCTGGATTCCTTTGTGTCATGTCACTACTCCCCGAGCACCGTTTCTCACTATGGGACCTCGGTTATCTCTGTGGCTCTGCTGGTGATATCGGCGCGTATGGGAGAGGGAGGCAGGGGGGGATAAGGAATGACAAGAGTGCAGCTGGATACGCTCACGGTGCGTCGGGGCATGCTGCTCCTTCATTGGCTGCTTATCACGTTTCAAACAGAGGCACACCCACCCCACCCGGCCCGGCCCGCCCCGGCGCAGGTCCCCCGTTCTTCTCCTCTGCTAGCTCCTGGCTTTGTAAGGAGTGAGCCGCAGGGATCACCCTATTTGGGTGTGGGAGGGCCAGAATCCACAACATCGACGTTGTCTGAGGGAACCGTTACGCTCAGTGGGCCCTCCCTCCCTCCGTCTTTCTGTTTCAGACCTTTCACCGGCCGGCCAAAGGGCCTAGTCAGAGCTGCAGACAGCTCAAAAAGTAAGAGGACTGGGGGGGGGGGGGGGGGGGAGATGTTTCAGAACTATGCGGATGGGTGTACGGCCCTAGGGTATCCAAGGTGACGTAAAAAAAAGAAATACTGCATTTGTCAAATCCCTGGCATTAGCATAATTAATCAAATCCGTATTGAGGCGCCCTGCCTACCACGGATAACAGCAATAATGGTTTTTATAAGCGTTTTATTGGCAGCTCCGACAGGGAGACACGCTTTGTCCTCACTTCATCCGTCTTGTCTCTTTCTATGTCTCTCTGTCTCTCTCCCCCTTTCTCTCTCTCTCAAATTGCTCTGTGATACAGACTGCCTCTTGCACGCCCTTTGCTCTTACGTTTCTTTCCCTCCCTCTCTCTCTCTCTCTCTCTCTCAGGACCACTAACCTTGATTCACTGTTCACAGCACTTGACTCCGCTCCAGGCTCTCACACACATACACACACGCACATGACCCAGAACATGTGCAGTTTGTGCGCACACACACACACGAAGGTACTACAACTACTTTTTTATTTCTCTACACATATTTTAACTAGCAATTACAAGTAAGGTGTGATGTGGAACACGCAGGCACACACACACACACACACACACACACACACACACACACACACACACACACACACACACACACACACACACACACACACACACACACACACACACACACACACACACACACGTTAAGTTGAAATGGTGTGAGGCCAGAGCGGGGGGAACTGTGGCTAACCTAAACCACATGTTGCTGGTTTGCTCTCTCTCAATTTTCCTTGGCAAGGTGTCCACAGCTCACAAAAAACACTCAGATCTGAATCCTGAGTAACTCATTTTGACTCAGTATCTTCTTGGTCAACACACAGGACACCATCCCCCCAGAGCTGCGGTAAAGGTCCTCCCCCCTGATCAAAGGTATGCGAGTGCTTCGGGGCAGGGAATGTGTGATAGAGGGAGGAAACTGGAGAGAGAAGCACCCGAGTGAGAGAGACAGAGAGAAACAGAGACAGAGAGACAGACACACATAGAGACAGACACAGAGAGAGAAAGACACAGACCAACAGAGACAGAGGGAGAGACAGAGTTATAGTTCACGGTTTTCGATCTTAATCCTTATTCACCCGGGGAATGCTTTGGCTGAGCACCCAAGCACCTTCCAGCTATGCCGTGTTCGACACAAGAGTTACACACACAGACATTCTGGCCTGGCAGACGGCCAGCTGCATCCCCACCGACTACGTCGAACAAGAAGGCAGGCCCACCGCTGTGGTGGAGCTTTATCTGCCTTGCTCCAGGGCAACTTATTTGTAGGTTACAGCGAGGGAGCTCTCAAAACACACACATGTTCACAGCGACAACCACCACACATCAAAGTACTATTTTTTAAAGGGCTGCAGGACCAGAACATTACAATCTGACCATTTTGCTAACAAGTGTTTCTGTGCTGTGTCCAAATCAACACATCTTCCATACGGCTAAACAAATGTATGCGTTTGTTTCTCATATAAAGTGCCGAGCCCGGCACTTCTGTTTATCGGCGAGCTGTGGTCATACTCACGTCGGCCAAAGAGCTAGAAATGATTATGGTTGGACTCAAGGGTTTAGACTCGACTTACATGGAATGAGACTGAGACTTAGAGACTTTGGAAACGTGTGTACCCACCTTGGGAACAGCAAGCAGCACGTGGCCAAACAATCTCCTAGCCCGTTCCCTGAACGGAGAGCGAAAGCAAACCATTCGCCCTGCCTTCTATCATCTAAACCTCAGGCAGCACCGCGCTGAAATACCACAGGCGTTTATGGCCCGCGGTTGTTGTAGGTACAATTTCGAGGCATATACTACACAAATGAGAGCAGCAGTGCCTACATTCCTTTGCGGGATTACGCAATAGTAAAGAGCACCATGAGGAATAAAGAGTATTCTACACACAGTTTTTAGCAAAGACAACAAGTCTGGGCCAGTAAGAACCGCCGACGGCGGAGTGACTCTTTAATCAATGAATCATAATGTCGAGAAGGAAACCTGTATTGGACTGGACTTCGTCGAGCGCAATTTCTCCAGAGCCAATAATTCTTTGAGACAGAATCGGCCCGTGTCTTATCTCAGGTAGTGTGTGTGTCTGTGTCTTTGTGTGTGTGTCTTTGTGTGTGTGTCTTTGTGTGTGTGTGTGTGTGTGTGTGTGTGTGTGTGTGTGTGTGTGTGTGTGTGTGTGTGTGTGTGTGTGTGTGTGTGTGTGTGTGTGTGTGTGTGTGTGTGTGTGTGTCTTGTGTGTGTGTGTGTGTGTGTGTGTAGCATAAGAGAAGTTGAACATAAGAGACAGTCGGTGTCATGTGGAGGTACCGCTGTATCTGTTAACTGTTAGCCCGACAAGACAAGCTCTCTCTCTCTCTCACAAACACACACACTTTATTTACCTTTGGGCTAATAAATATAAACATTGTAGACAGTTAACGGTATCACTAAGTTAACTCAGGGAGACAGTTTCTCGAGCAAGGACTTTATACACAGACAGAAAGGGAGCTCTGTCTCTACGTGTGTGTGTGTGTGTGTGTGCGCGTGTGTGCACGCAAGAGAATCTCTGTTGCACATTGCCGAGTTCAGCACACAAGCAAAGAGACAAAAGGAAAATGGAACAAACACAGAATTCCAACGAGCGAGAGGAAGTCACAGAGAAAGCAAAAGGGACAGACTTCAGACCTCGGTGTGAGGAGAGACGGAGGGAGCAGAGAAGAGTGTGAAGAAGGGAGAGGGGGAGGATGAGGCCGCCAGGCAGGCCCCTATAGCGCGCCTCAAATCAACCTGATTATCGTTATCATTATTGTCAAAGCGACCACAGATACCCACTCGGTGTCCAGTTACATTGCCCAGCCATCACTCTGATGTAGGCTGTGGCCTAACCCCAGGGGTCCAGAGGTTCTGAGGGGGGAGGGGTCCGGCAGGACAATGTCCAGAAGACGGTCTAGTCTGGGAGCAAAAGGAAGTCAGGGGGCAAGGCACTCCATTGTTTGAAGTGACCTGATATGGAGCAACACTGACGTGGCCGCGGGCCTCTTGTTATCATTTTTTTGTTCAAACCCAAACTTGAAAATGAATCTGCTGGTTATTTTTCCTCAGCCCTGGGAGCAGAGCTTGGACACTGATAGCCCTGTGTGGGAAGTATTGAGGTGTCCTTGAGCCAAGCACATCACGCTCTTTAGGAGCTGATAGTCGAGAGCACTGGCCTAAACCAACGCTGCCGTGTGCATATGCTGGGACATGTTTGAATACTTGGGGGATGGAGGGTTGGAGGGGGAGCCCATCACAGGCACTAATTGTGAAGCGCTTTGAGTTCTCAAAGTGCATAGCAAAAGGCTTCAGTGTATCGTGTAGCGTCATGCTCACAGCACTTGAGCACCCTGATGGTCACCATTAGTGTGTGAATAACTTCTAGTTCTGGGGGGATTGAGGTGGGGAGGTAGGGTGAAGGGAGAGTTCAAGAGGGGGCCGGTTAACAGTAGAGGGGCTGAGAAAGTAGGCTGCTGACAGGACAGGAGGGGGTGGGGGCCATTGATAAACAGTTGTGTTGCTGTGTTTAGAGTAGGAGGTCATAAATTCATAGGATGGGGTGGGGGTGGGGGGGAGGAGTCTAAAGAAGCTTAGAAGTGGATGGATGGGTGGTGGAGGGAGGGGAGGGTGGGTGGGTGGGGGTCGGAGGGGGGGGGGGGGCTATCAGATCACAGTTAACGGACCAGGGAGAGATGGCCTTTACAGTCTGAATCATCCCAGAGTCGGGCCAGACCTAAGAGGGGGCTGATTAATATGAACAGAGCAGGGTGTGTGTGTGTGGTTTGGTGTTGTGCGTGTGGTTAACCATTAAACCGCAGAATTAGAAAGTGAAGGCTTCAAGGTTAACGTGACTTTCTTAAGATGTGTGTCTGTGGTTAACGTCACTGGGCTTGGATCAATGTTTGTTTTCAAACTTGCACAGACCAAGCATGAAGTGACGTCGCATCTTCTTGAATCTTGTTTGGAAAACTTACACAAAGCGTCAACATTTTGGACTAAAGAGAGGCTTGTCCCAGGGGAGGTTTGAATTATAACAGAGCTCTGTTTCAAACGGGCCAAAATCCATAAATACAGTGGCTCCAAACACTGGGTGGCCTAAACAAGGACACAACATCTTCTACAGGTTCAGACTCCTACCCTGGTGGGGGGGGGGGGGGGCGACTAAGGATGGCATACATTAAACACTAATTATTGAGCACAAAAAAAAATATTGGCTCCATGGCCACATTTCAAGGTCATCCATTATTATGTTTGTAGAGAGCTATTAAGGAAATATTAAGGACTGAGAACTTGGCAAGGCACAGTTAAAAATACTTAAATGTACATTAAGGGTATATTGTCTTGGCATTCATGCTGGACCATTAGATGTGATGCACTAGAAAAACATCCAACATTACGTGTGCATATGCTGAGGAAATTTATTCTGTGACGGAAAAAGCCAGCATGAAAACAGATGTACAAAATGAGTCTGAGCACACATGCTGGCTGCCAGCCTATCAGAGGGTTTGTGTGTGCGCGTGCGTGTGCGTGTGTGTGTGTGTGCTGTCAGACTGACCGACCGTGTGTCCACAGACACCTATGACAGACGGGGGAGGCAGACGGACGCTCAAGATAAACTAGAGGGCTGGCAGGACTTTGCATAAAGTCATTTCAAATTTCCATTTCAACTCTATTGCGTACATTTGCCACGATTTAAATCTCTGTGGGAGATGGACAGTGGTGATGTAAAGATGCTTTATAGGGATGGGCAAGATGATAATCTTAATGGACTGGTCATCTGTCTTTAAGCTCCAACACACACTGATAGCTTTAGATGGCCTTTTCCTCTCAACTGAAATCAGCTTAAAAAAAGGGGAGAAGGTGGGTTAAGACGAGAAAGCGAGAAAAATAACTGCGAAAAGGGGGATCAGTGGTTTAAAGGTCATCTATAGGGCGAGAGCACAACACCACATTAAGCAGACAGTGCTACGTTGTGTGGTGTGGATAATAGCTTACAAAATAGGGATGGATCAAATCCTACTCCAATTAGTACACTAACTTACCCTTTGCATGGTTATTTCTCGAAAACGAAAAATAAACCACAGGAACATACTCTTCGAATAAGCCTATGTTTGTTAATCCTTTCTTGGATTCCGCTTATCAGGCTTAGTGGCTGTACGGCTGTCACCCTGAATGGATGACCTGCGCTTCCTAACGCCAGTCTAGTGCCAGGAGATCAGGGCTGCAACGCTGCTGTGCTATCCTCGGCCCCACACTGCCTATGGCTATAAGGCACTGGGTGAGTGTGCATGTGTGTGTGTATGTAGAGGGGGGGGTAATCTATGACAGATGCCTCCATAACTGGACTAATAGAAACCACTTCTAACCACAGCCTATGGTCCTAACACAAACACCCTCTGGCTAAGTCAAAATGCTACCCAGGCTACCTGAAGTCTTGAGATACTGGAGGTCCATGTCCCTCTTATTGTTTGTTCACAATAAGAGGTACATGGTGTGTGTGTACGCACACACACACACACACACACACACACACACACACACACACACACACACACACACACACACACACACACACACACACACACACACACACACACACACACACACACACACACACACACACACAGCCTGTCACGTTGGCTCATTGTAACAGCGAAGCATCGGCCTTGAGAGAAGCAAATGCACGCTTGTTTATGGAACGTTGCAGGCTGGCTTCCTGCTTGGATATGTTTGTTCTATGAATCTCTGATTAAAGGAGCTGTCTCAATCAAACCGATATTCAACAATTTAAAGAATGCCTTGTTTCTTCACCTCAGATGTTTCTTTCATTAAATAGAATGATGTAAAGAAAACAAATCGCATCTCTGTGTTCACAACAGCACTTTGTAATCTGCGTCACAGCACAAGATTGATATTTTCTAAACAGTCAAACTATCGAGAAAACACTGTGGGTTTACAAGAAATTGCTTTTTGGTGCTGATGTCTGAAGAAAAAATGGGATTAGCTTGATGATACAAATAATACAATGAAAGGCCTTCCCAATACCTGACCCACAGCTTAAGGCTTAAATAATATCCTCATACTGGTTCTAAAACATGGGACTGCAATGAAGTTGGTTGCATCAGAAACATAAACTTTCTTTCAACTAACAGTAAACTGGTTGTGGTCATGAGCTCAGGGTATGTTACTTTCAGACCATATTATCAGCCATTTTGCAGCAGCAGCCACTATCATTCTGTCACCCGGTGTCATGAT
>NC_079432.1:13590755-13598255 GCF_026213295.1 Gadus chalcogrammus | reverse complement strand
GAGAAGTGGCACACTTAGCTGCATAATAAGAAGCTAAATGGAGGCGGATCTATCAAATTAAGTCCTAATTGACTAACGCGGTGTTAATTACAATACGATAGACGGCTTTCAAATCCCATCCAGCGTGATGTACGGGGATAGCGGAATGCAGTATGGCTGGCTGGAATGACAAATAGGTTGTCTGAAAGCAGCTTATTCACAAGGGCTGACATTGTTGACAACTTAGGTTGTAAATAGAAGGACTTTATGCTGCACACACATCGGATATGTAGGCCCCTAACCTATTATTAGTCATTAAAGGGTTGTTTTTCTTTGTACAATTTGACTAGGCTACTTTATTATATTTTTAACTGCACCTAGTGGTCTAGCAGCAGACCCTATCTCTAGGAGCCTTTGAAGAAACGACACGTTTTTGTCGTGCAGATGAATTAATTATCATGGGAGGGGGGCACAGAGGGAGATGCGGATTGTAATGCAAACGTTTTTTATATTGATAATGCGCAGGTTTAGAGGCCGATGCAGTGATTGGGGGTGTTTAACTAACCGAAGTTTTATAGGCGACTTAATTCCTGCATCATGATCTATCCCCCCTATCCGAGGGGGGAAAACACCTAATGAATGCGGAAAATTATATCCACGCAGAAAGAAATGTACACGGGACCGTGAATAAGCCAGAGGGAAGAGGACGAGTTCCGCTCCACCACCACGACCAGGTCACCTCCGTCCGCACCGCCTAGCTGGCACGGTCAGACCCAGCGGAGAGCGAGGAGCCATTACATTTTAATCCCCGATTCAATAGAACACCTATATTAATTTAACCAGAATCTCGTTTATATCCGAATAACCCGTGAAAACACACGGCAATGGGTTTGTAAAGACCCCGGAAAGTTCCGTTCCCCGTGTCTTCACAGCCCATCGCCTACTCGTTGAGCTGTGCGCTGCTTCGTGTCCTCTCCGCCTCACATTCTCCAGCGTAAAAGTTACATTTGGGCGTTCAATGTGTGTTTGTGTATTAGTTATGTGATATTTATTCAACCCGTTCGTCTCATGCCAGCGGCATGTGGGTGACGGTCGGGCACCGCAGCAGTAACTTTGTAACTCTTCCACGCAGGTCTCTGTAAACTCTTACCTTCCCAAATCAAAAGGAGGATTGCGAAAGCTAAGAGTTTTCACACACAACTGTGTCACAATAACATCGTTCAAATCAAACGCTGAAGCTCAGATACCGAGCGCTTTATTAAACGTGTCCGCGTCTCCTTTTAGACATTTAAGTTGTTTCAACCCACTGGCTCACTCTTGTTACACGTTAAATCCCCCATTAAAAACACCGTGTCTGCACTTGTCTTAACCAAACAGACCTACGCCGTGCTACTTTTTCTCTGAAATATGCAACTACGATCAGCCGAAAGAACGGCAACTTTAACGTGTGCTTTACGTCCACCCCTGCCAGGTGACATCTCCCTGATCAGCCCTCGTTTCACATTTAAATGAATCCGTCTGGATCTAAAGTCAACAAGGCTGCAGCTCCATCTTGAGAGTTCATTGCGCCGTCTATCTCCCCCTTTCTTCTACACATAGGCCTACGATACAATTAAAATATTGCACTACCTTTTTTATTTCCTCTAGGGAATGCGTCTATGAACTACTTTCCTCTGGAATGAACCACGTAAACAGGAGGGCGAACGAACTTTTTGCTCTGCACCAAAACACACCTGTGATTATTATCGTCATTGGGACGTAAAATCAGGCACGGTGGATGTCTCTAAGCAGCACTTTGAACAACAAATACCCCCGAAACAGGGAGAAACTTTCTGCAGTCGCCCTGTTCCCCGACTCGCTCCAGCACTCCTTACCTGTCGGTATCTGACCCCAGACTCTCACGCTCGGCGAAAGGAGAAACGTGAGTCCCAGGAACAAAAATGTATCCATGTTCACAGTGTGCTGGCACGGCTGATAGTTTTCCAAAGTTTTCCGGTTAGTTTGGGATGATTTCCAACCTCTTTCTTAGTCTTTTTTTGGTTTGTTTATCCCTGTTGCGGATTCAGGCGCCCCATTCTGTCTGTGTTTTCTCGTTTCGCTCCGGTCTCGCGGACACTACTTTGTTTCACGGGGAGAGGAGCGCGAGCAGCTCCCGAGCTCAGCGGCGGCAGCGAGTGAAAGTATGTGACGTCACACGGTAGACTACCATGCAAAAAAAAAAGAGAGAGAGACTCCGGGAAGAGGGCGACAAAGCCCATGGGAGCCGCGGAGTGAACCAGAGGATAGCGAGAGCACGCACGATAATTAAAGGCTAAATAAAATGCTAAACGTAAGAATTTCCTTCCGTGGCCCCAGGAAGAAAAAAAAACGCCTCGTCTTATTGTTGCACTTATAGGCCTGATGTGTTGTCCGTTACAATAAAATAATGTGAAAACTGTAATTTGTCCAGCTCTCAATTTAAGTATAGGCCAACAATAATGGTAATAATGATATTTGTTAATATTATCATCAGTCATTCACTCTGCTATCATTCAGTGTAGACTGAGAATAGACTACCTTCCAAACATGATGTGGTCTCGATGGGCTCACAGCCAGCCGGGGTTAAGAAGACTAACTCAAATAAAAATCTGAAATCACGCATGTTTACACATTTGTCACACATTTTTCTTGGGAGGTTTCCGATGAAGTTGGCACAATGGCAGTCCTTCAGGTAGTGTGACGGAACTACAATCCCCATACAAATTGTTCCAAATTATGTCAGCGTCTGTATCAATCTCTCCATACCTTCAATTAACCCCGCTATTCACATTTTCAAACACCAATAGGCTATTAGCCTCAGGTCTGCAGGGCCCATGCTAAGTGGTTTAAGGGCCTCACTGGTTTTCTGTGTTATGTTTCCATTACAGTCATCTCTAATCTGTGCTGATAACAGGCTGCTGTGTTGACTTCAGCTAGATAGCATTATGTACGCAACAGGAATAAACACAAAGAAGACACCTTATTTGATTTACCCGTCATTTGTGGAACACAACATTTGAATGGGGGCCCACACATGTTGACTTTCTCAGGTTGATGGGGTTATGGCATGACTAAGCTAGACTCGTATGATGAATATCTCATGAATAATTCTAGGCTATGTACTACTGCTGTAACTACTGAATATGACTGTGTTGGCACTCTGCTGCTCATCTTTATGGGAGTCCTGATATGAGAATATGGCAGCACCCATGCCTTCCTGCTGTAAGTGGATGTAGAGGTGGGCAGTGCGATCATAGCAGCCGTGGGCATCTCCACAGGCAATACCACCAGAACACACTCTCTCCCTGTGTTGTCACAACATGCAACATTCCCACACATGGATCGATGTTCCAGTTCCTCTCTCAATGGTAGTAGGATTCTGCCTTCAACAAATGAATAAATACGGTATTGATCAATTGAGTGAAAAGCAACTTTAAGCTTGAACGTTGTTGACGGATATCTTACACAGAGATTGCGATATAACTGTAACCTGTTAGCAGTCCAAGTCCAATGATTTGATGAACTGTGCTATGTTTAGTGTACATGAAAGGTTGTTACTACTAAATGTAAAAAAAAAAATGGATTTAATTGGCAAAAATACCTAGTTTTTCACAGAGCCTACAATGTATATTGGTATATTGTATCTTGGTATACTTTGTGAAATATTTGTAGTTAATCACAATATTGTTGATACTTCAATATACTTCAATTGTTAAACTTTACTTGTAAATCTCTTTGAATTAAAGCATAATAAATGTATGCACGTAAATAAGTATATTTCTGAGTGTATGCAGTGGCACATTAGCAGTTTCGGCACATTGTCCACATGAAGCGCTCTCCAACAGAAAGGGCAGAGAAGAAGTGGGCTTGGACAATAGGTTCATTAAAAACTTCTCTAAAGGACGCTGTCACGGCCCATTGTTACCATGCCACAGGAACCCTCTTCAAGTCGACAAGCCGTTCAGAAAAACCTCTGCATTCAGTAAGAAAATAAACCACAGAACCCAGGGTCAACCGGCTTTCGCCTCGCAGCCACGCCGCCAATCAATTCACATCCTGAATCGAAAGTGAGTTTTCATTTTCTAATGGCGCAGTGTTCACTTTCAATTATTTCTCAGGGACTTGGACATGATGGGCACCTCCGCCTCCTTGGGACAATCGGTTTCAATGGGGTGCAAACTCATGGATGGAGCTTCTTTGAGAGGGAGCTCAAATGCACTTGAGGCTGGACAACGCCACGCGACGCGAGGTCGGACTCGTCCATCTTGCTTCAAAGCGAGCCGTACCGCACACAGAAAAATAACATCAGTTGAAGAAATGTTCACTTTGGTACGGATAAAATGCAGTCTTATGACACATATAAGACACAAAACAGATAGAATAATGAAACAAACCAACACGACGCATTTTCTTGCGACCAAATCCTTACTTTTTCTTGGTAATTTGGGTTTTTCAAGACTGATGGATCGGGGGAGATGGATGGATGCATAGATGGATAGATCATGTTCATAAATGGATTGAAGGATGTTTGGATCCATGGCGGTATGAATGTACGCAGAACCAGGGTCAAATAATGCATGGTGTTTAACTGTGATTGTGTCTGCATTGGTGAATTAGTGACGTTCCATTAGAGAATGTGAGAAACCCTTGGGAGATGGAGAGCGAAAAAGCAAAATCAACATGATGGCAGATGGAAGGGAGGCTGAGGACAGAGGAATCAAGGCGAAGACACCAGTGGCAACGCAACAGCACAGCCAGGGTGACGGATGGAGACAGGACGGGAAGGAACGAGAGGGAGGGAAAACAAGATGGAACAGAGAGAGAGAGAGACACTGAGGAATAGGGAAAAGAGCAGAGGTGAAGTAAAGGTTTTAAGAGGAGAAAGGAGAATGTCTAGTGGAGTGAATCTGTGTAAATGCTCTCAAGGCTAAATTCCGGACACAAAATTCCTGTTAGAAAACATAAAAGAGACCCGGAGAGGGTTAGAAAATGTGAATCCTTTTTGATAGATATGTCAATACCAGCTCTGTCTGAAATCAGGACAGCACCAAGCAAAAACAGGATGTGAAAATATGATTGAAATATGTTCAATTTAATGAAAAGCATCTGCATTTTCATACATTTCTTTGTAAGGACATAATTTGTGTCAAAATAATACTCTCTGTTGTTGAGGGACACATCATTTCAACACTTTAAATGCAAACACTTTACAGACCAAGACCAACAAGACAACAGTGTGATTCAAGGACATTAAAGATGGAAATCTCCATCTGTTGCTGAATGGCAGAATTGTATCCCTACCAATGATTAAGAACACGCATCGTGCAGACTCTATGTATGAATTTCTACCTGGTTAAATAAAGGATTGATTGATTGATAGGACCCGACCCCCTTGCTCTTGCATCTGTATCTATTCTGAATTCAGTATACAGGTAAAAGCCAACGGGTTTAAAGGCCGTCATAAACAGAGAAGAGCTGCGCATACTTTGAGATTGACTCATACATTCAGGAAGGGAGACACATTTGCCCATTTCGTCATGTTCCCACAAAGCGCAAACGGAGGCACATCACAGTGCTTTTGAGTAAAGTTAATAAAAACGCACACATACATAGCACGTTATTGAGACTAAATTCGTTTCATCATATTGAACGCAACCTTTTAGTGTTAGAAAATCCCTAACCCTAAGTCAGAAGAGTCCAGTCAGGTTCACTTTAGCGAATGGTGGTGGAGGAGTAGTTTGTCCGTCTTTGTGGTTCCCGGCCTCCCCATTCTTACCTCGCAATCTACATCGGCCACACAGATGGTGGAGGAAGAAAACAAGTTAGAGAGAAAAGTGCAATCAATGGAGTTGGGGAAAATAAGGCGTTGGAGTCAGGGTTGGCAAGTCTTCCTCCAGACACACACACACACACACACACACACACACACACACACACACACACACACACACACACACACACACACACACACACACACACACACACACACACACACACACACACACACACACACACACACAGAGAGCTGGAGCAGCCAGGGCCTGTGTGTGAGAGATATTTCGCTTTCAGTCTCAAGGTTGGACCATTGGCATGCAAAATATGTGTGTGTGTGTGTGTGTGTGTGTTTAGATAAACGTTTGGAAATGAAGGAAATAAATAAATGTGTGTGTGTGTGCTTATATATTGGTTTTTCAGACTCCAATCCACCACCAAAGTGTGCACCCTCACATGGGGTTTTAGACTAACACACACATACACACACTTGAACACTTGCTCATGCGCACGCATAAACACACACACACACACACACACACACACACACACACACACACACACACACACACACACACACACACACACACACACACACACACACACAAACACACACAGCTGAAGCAGGTTTTTCAGCTTATCATTCAACGTATTGTGGCACCAGACGTTGCATGTGTATACTGCTGTTGCAGAGTTGTCCAACAACTTGCTCAAGGTAGCACATATCTGATTGTAGTTTTCCCACAAACCTGGATTTCACATTGGTCCATGCCACTGGTTGGAGACACTAAAACGGGGTATCCAAAGATCAACCATCTGACATTTCCTCAAAAAACCTGGTTGAAGCTTCAATGTGTTTTGTTCTGATTGTATTTCCCTTATACATTACGCATACAGTAGACTCTCTGCATTACTTTTTATGTTGTCTGTGCGATTTGCCAGTCTGAATAATAAGTACCTTTCTTAAGCCGCTTCTTTAATGTAAAACACAATGTCAACAGATATAGGAAGATACAATAAATCAACGTAAATATTTTATCGGTTCTGTACATGGCATTTTTTTAAGTAAGAAGAAAAGTTTAGCAAAATTCCAAAGCAAATAGATGTAACCCCTTTCCAAACATAGCGCGTAACGGCGAATCGAGCTGTTCCTTAATAATCTTTATCTCCCGGGGGATGCGGGCATATTAACTGGACCCAGCTCATGTGTATTATTTTTTTTCCCCCGGACCTTCATAACAAAGGCTGTTCACCAGACAAGCCAGCGCTATTTGATATCAACCAGGGCACGGTCGGTCCACACCTGCCATGCGCACCTGCGTCAGTCCGTCCTCCATGGGGTCATGCCAGATCCCTCGCCAAGGCTCAACCGCATCGGTCCCAGCCATGGCTCTGTAGGACCCAGACTCACGTATTGGTAACACCATGCTAAACCCCTACTTAAAGCCGAAAGGCTGCATCTGAAGAGGTAGTCTTGCTCTAATGTCTTCTAATCATGGCCAATGTTGAAATGGACTGTTTACAGGTTTGTATTAATTCGTATTTTCTTCCATGAAAATAATATTTTTTGTGAAATTTGTTACCTAAGAAGGAGCCCTTTAGTTCGTCATAGGGAGCAGGTACTCTTCCATGGTGCCACCATGTTTCTAAAGTAGCCCATAACTGACAAAAGTCTCCACAGAGGATGTCAATTTGTAATCATAATCGTAATCTTATTTGTGAGCCATGACC
>NC_079432.1:13585755-13588255 GCF_026213295.1 Gadus chalcogrammus | reverse complement strand
CCCATCTCTCTCCTCTGTGTTTGGACAGTGATACTGAGTGTGGCAGAGCAGAGTGAATTGGTTGGTGAGATGCGTCATTAGATTTTTTTTTTCCCGCCTCCCTATCGATCTGCGAGCGGGCCGAGGGGAAGGAGACTGAGGGCCGAGGGGAAGGAGACTGAGGGCCGAGGGGAAGGAGACTGAGGGCCGAGGGGAAGGAGACTGAGGGAGAGAAGAAAAAACGAGGGAAACCGGAAAGGAGGTGGAGGATGAGAAGATGAGAGCGGCGGAGAGAAGGAGATAGACAAGAGAGGAGACAAACAAATGGCTTTTGTTCCAGATGGAGATAATTAAACCTTGGGCAGAGCGACCTGAGGGGCAACGGCGACGCAAATCCAATACGACAACAACACGTTGACAGAGCTCTGCTTCCAACCGCATTCCTCACCTTCACCTTCCAGGACAGGTGGCCATTTTGTGTCTGGCCACCCAATAGAAATAATGCCTCCAATTTGTTCATTCGCACAAGATAGGAAGGTTATATTATGCCCCGGGCCCATTGGGAAAAGGTTTGACCGCATGGCTGGAACAGGCAAAGACACCCCAACCTGGCATCAGGAATGACTTGCTCCTTGTTGAATTCAAGGATTTTTGAATATAACCAACAATTTAGTTAAAATGGGGAAACTTTATTAAACACCTCCCACGCTTTCTCCAGCTCTGTGTTAGTTAGTTTGGAAGTAATAGAGTAACGTCACGTTGGAACAGTTAATTCTCATTGTGAACGCTCTGCTCATGACTCAACCAACACTGGAGACTTGGATGTTACTTAACTTCTTATTTCTCAAGTTCAACTGAGCATCATCTGGCGTTATTTCCCTCTCTAGCTGAGTGGCCGTGTCTGAGTTGGCTATTGCTTTTCTTGCCTGCTTGTTTAGGCATTCGCATTGTTTTGTTTTTGCCTTTTTTTGAATTATATACAAATCACAAACCGCCTGTCTCTTAGATATGCCCTGCACCTGGGGCCCAACACGCAGGGCCCAATCCTACACACACACACACACACACACACACACACACACACACACACACACACACACACACACACACACACACACACACACACACACACACACACACACACACACACACACAGGCTTGTCTGTGCATGTGCACAGACACGCACACGCACGCCGAACACACGTACATCCAGCGTGTGCACACACACACGCACATGCACACACACACGCACACACACACACACACACACACACACACATTGCTCCCCATGCGTGTGATGGTGTTACATTTGAAGAGGTTTACAACATGGATGACTTTGGGTCTATAAACTGTTTGTCTATGGCCCATCTCCAGCTTCCTGCGTCCATCCTCCATCTTAGCCATCTTAATGAGCTGTGACATCACGGCCTCGCCGGCTGTGTTGGGCTGTGACATCACTGCGGTTGTGTTTATTGATTAAAACGCTGGCAACCTTCAGGAAGTTGAAATAAGATAGCCAATCCAATCAGGGCCTAATGGCATTAGTAGTTGCGATTGGCTGGCTGGTTGCTCCGTAACCTGATTAGTACTAAAGCTCTTTGATGTTAATGAGATTTGCTCTTATTGGTGTCTTATCAAATCACATCAGCAGCGCCACACACACACCCACACACACACACACACACACACACACACACACACACACACACACACACACACACACACACACACACACACACACACACACACACACACAGACACCGCACTTTGGCTATATATTCCAGAGTACTGTTTACAGTTGCTCTACACAAGGAGGCTGAATGGAACAGACACACTCACACACACATACTGAAACTTACATCGTCAAATACACATTGCACACGCACACAAACAAACACACATACACACAAGCACACAGGGGCATCACTCACATACACAAACCCACGCACGACAAGACCAAAATGTAACGTCAATTGCATCAGAAGAGAAAGCAGTGTCAGGGGCCGGATGGAGGGAGGAAGCACACAGGAGGGAGCAGAACACAGAGAGGGGCTTTCAACATGGCGGCTCTGGAAATGAGAAACCATGGCTCAGGACTTGCAACCAACAACACATCACAACTTTCAAGAGGCCGACCATCAAACTGTACAGAGCAGAGAAGGTTGCCATCCGTGTGTGTTTGTGTGTGTGCACGCGTGTGTGTGTGTGTGTTTGTGTGTGTGAGTGTGCATGTACACGTATAGGTGCTGTTCCATTCTCTTGGCTTGGTTGGAGAGCCAAGCCCTCCTTCACTCTGGGTGATTCCCTTATAATTAATCAGCCATGCAATTATAGTGCCGAGCACGGAGTTAGAGACAGTACGAGGAAGGGAAGGGGGACATAGGGACGGGGGGGGGGGGGGGGGGGGGGGGGGGGGGGGGGGGGGGGGGGGGGGGGGGGGGGGGGGGGTGGGGGGGGGGGGGGGGGGGGGGGGGGGGGGGGGGGGGGGGGGGGGGGGGGGGGGGGGGGTGGGGGGGGGTGG
>NC_079432.1:13577660-13585655 GCF_026213295.1 Gadus chalcogrammus | reverse complement strand
AAAGAGCGAGAGCAAAGAGAGACAGAGAGAGAGAGAGAGAGAGAGAGAGAGAGAGAGAGAGAGAGAGAGAGAGAGAGAGAGAGAGAGAGAGAGAGAGAGAGAGGGAAGCAGAGTAGGAAGAACAAACAATGACCTTACACCCTGAAATGTAATGCCGCAGGGGTTGTAAAAAGGAGGAGGAGAAAAGAGGAGGAGGAGTGGAGATGCAACGGCAGTAGAGGAAAGAGGATGAGAGGAGGGGAGAAGGGCGAGGGGAGAGAGAGAGGGGAGGGGAGAGAGAGAGGGGAGGGGAGAGGACGGTAGGAGATAGGTGGGGAGAGGAGAAAATTAGAGAAAAGAGGAGAGGCAGGGGCAGGTGAGGAGGGGAGATGAGAGTAGGGGAGATGAGAGGAGGAGAGGAGGGGGAGGAGGGGAGATGAGAGTAGGGGAGTTGAGAGGAGGAGAGGAGGGGGAGGAGGGGAGAAGGGGAGAAGGAGAGATGAGGGGGAGGATCACAGTAGACAAGCAGTTGCTTTGATGGCCTTGCCTCACTCTTTAATTTTGGAACATGACGATACACAGTCCCATGGAAACCCATCAGGGAAGTGGAGACACATGCGCGCACCTGCGTGCACGCGCATACACACACACACACACACATACACACACACACACACACGCACGCACGCACGCACGCACGCACGCACGCACGCACGCACGCACGCACGCACGCACGCACGCACGCACGCACGCACGCACGCACACACACACACACACACACACACACACACACACACACACACACACACACACACACACACACACACACACACACACACACACACACACACACACACACACACACACACACACACACACACACACACACACAAAAACACGGACAGTGCAATGCACCTGTGGAGTTAACTCAGAAACACAAACACACACAGATGCACACAAAAGCACAAACACAAACACAAACACACACTTTCATACACTCTCATACACACGTTCTACAAATAAATAAACAATTTATTTCCAAGCAGGCACTTTGGTCAATGTAGCCCCAAATAGCATCCTGTATGTCTTGATATGCCGATTGACCTTGGGTGTGTAAAAAAACAGAAACTAAAAGAAGCTACAATGGAAAGCAGAGCGCCTTGGGATAAGAGAAGCAGAGAAAGTGACATTAAAGTATCTGTTTTCATCTCCTCTGTCTGTATTCTCATCTCTCTCTATATTTTTGCCAGCTTATTTCTCGTAGGCTTTGTTTAAGCGCCACATGGCTCTGTGCCTGCTCTTCTTCTGTGTCCAGGAACCAAAATCAACACAGAATAGATCTGAGGAGGATGATGACGAAGATGATGATGCTGGTAGATGTTGAGGGAGGAAAGTAAAGTCCTATATGTGTTATTGTTATTCATTTGTACATTTTCATTATAATAATCTTGATAGTTCGAAGAGGTATACGTTGCTATTTAATATTTTTCGGGCAATTGTCTCATTTACGAGATTACCAGAGATGATCAAATCCAGAACCGACCAGAAACACACTCTAGCCACTAAATTATCCTCTGCCAAAAGTACATCAACATTTAAGGTATTTTTGTGTAACCTATATGTTCTTCCTCATCAGTGTTTTCAATTTTGAGAGGCCTTTTAATATCCATTTTTAGCCCAGAAGCGTGTTTGAGGCTGTCAAACAGATCTTGACAATAACGTGGCTTCTGCTATTTCTGCATCGCAAAACGAATACTCTGTTCACAACCACGCGCACACATGAAATCTCACAGTGCTCCTCTGATGTTTAAGGCAAGAGACTTAGTTTCCTCTGATCTGTGAGAATGAGACACAAACTGGGGCTGCTTCATTAAGTGCCGTGCGTGAAATTCCAGCTCATTTTCATAATAATTCACTGCCAGGCGCCTGGGGAGCTGGTGAGCTGTTGTGCATTTTGGCAGCAAATTTACTTTCTAATAAAAATTGTATCAGACTGGCACACGGGCAGTCATCCTTGCGTCAATAAATCACAAACTGGCAAACACTAATATTTTCCTCCTCCAGCCTTTAAGGGAGATAAGAGACACAGTCACGTTGTCCCACACCGTTATTGAAATAAGTGGTCAGGGTGTCGGAGTACGTTTGACAGCTAGCTCCATCACGGCCGGATGGACAGTTTGAGGACATTTTACCATTATAAAAATACATTAAATTTAGCTTTTTTTCCCCCCCTTCCCTTTTTTTCCTCGTTCATCACTGTCAATAACCCCTCAGGTTATTCACGGAGCTCGCCAGCGCTCGTCACAAACAACCCATTAAATGGGGGAGCCAGGCTAATGCCTCAGGCGTGGATTAGTGGCGGGCGACACACGACGTGATGAGCAATCGCTAGCACCTCAGATATTTAAAGTAACCTCCCCAGCCCGCTGTGCCGAGGGAAGGAGCACAGAAGAAGAAGAAGACTTGTGTACACCACTGAGTATTCTCAGGCATGGCACCGTCTCCTTGGTGGAGAACCAGCTGGCACACATTCAGATGGAGAGAGAGGCTGGCGGAGAGAGGCTTCTACGGGACAATAAGTGATTGTTATTGTGAATAACCAGGGCTGGATCAGGGAAAATGTTTTAAATAACACAATATTAAAATACACTGCCGTGGGACTTTGTTCTTGCATGGCGGGAGAACACACACACAGGCAGGCCTGAATTAATAAACAACAAAGGAAGAGTTCTTCGCTATCTATCAACAACCGCAACGCAAAAAGTTTGGTCTGCATGTATCTGTACACCGACAAGGGCGATTATCCAAAGCAATCTGTTCCCGGAAAAATAACACTGGTTCTGGGGAATCGGGTGATTCCAGGATGACGTGGATGTGTTTTTGTTTCTGTGTGCATTTGTCTTGCATGTGTTTATAGAGGTCGAGGACATTTGCGGGGATGTGTGTTTGTGTGTGTGTTTGTGTTTGTATGTGTGCGTGAGTTTGTGTATATAGGTGTGAAACTGTGCTTGTTTGCAGCTTGTGTTTGTGGCAGCGGTAATTGTGCCCTAATGTCATAATGTGTTCTCTGCATGCCGCCTTACACCCTTCCATCCTGTTTGCATATTTCCAAGCGTTTACAGCATAATAAGCTATTAGCATTACCGCCACAAGGATCAGCCGTGACTGCAGGCTTTTCTGAACTCATACTCCTTCATGTTATTCACGCTTTATTAGATGAGGGAGAGCAGAGAGAGCCCCGACAAAATGCCTGGGAATAGACAAATTCGGTTGTCCGATCATAATGGAAACAATCCCATCCTGCGCTGTGTACTCCTTTGACTGTGAGTGATGCTTACATTGTACAACTGTAGTGGCTGCACAGGCTCGCTCTGCGTTATGCTGTGTGTCGGTGGATGTAGGGTTCTGCGCGCTGGTGATTATGCGTGTGCTTTGGTCTATTCACGCAGTCAAAGGCACACCAAGCTGCCCACTGTCCGCTGGCTTGCTGACACAAAGATGATAGCGTAATGTTGACTGCACACAGAGCTAAAGCGTTGCTCTGTAGGTGTTAGCTTTACTCTATCGTTGAGTTCTTCTGAGCGGTGAGAACTTATCTGGGACCAAGGCCAGATACAAACATTTTTGCAGTATATATTAAAATTATTTAATCTTTTGAACCACATTGAAGTTAATCTCGATGGAATTAAGGATTTTTAGCACCTAACTCACAGGACTTGCTTATAACGAGATAAACTCCTGGGAGATGGGGGGACCAGACAGCGCGGCTCTGTGTGTACTGAAGCACCTGTATAGCGTTGGTGACGTTCCAGCCGGCCTCCCAGGTGGTGATGGAGGGGCGGGGTGGACCCAGGGCTCCTTCTGCAGCGAGACTCCGCACCTCACCGTCTCCCCCACACTCTCCCAAAGTTTGACCTTCTTCCTGCGGGCATGTGGGAACAACGCCGGCCTCGGCCCGCCTCTCCTCGCCATCCCCTCCCCTCCCCCGGACCCCCCCGCCGTCTCCCTCCCTGCTCCACAAACCGAGCTGGGCTTCCTCCTGGGGGCCGGTGACATTAGGCGGTCTCCTCTGTGCGGCGGCCCCCGGTTCAGGTGCCGGGACGACGCCCTGGTTACGGCGGCCGACCTTCCCTCCGGCGAGCCCGGGGGTCCTCGCGGTGCGCGTCGCGTCGGCGGTGCTGGGGTGTGTGGAGTCGACGGGACTATTTATCATGCAGCTAACTGTGTCTGTAGTGGCCCGGGGCTCCTCTGCTTCGTGGGTCCCGGTGTCGCTGAGGCACCTCAGGTATTGGGGGGGTAGCAGAGAGGTGCTCGTGGTTGTTCTCGGTCCAGTGGAGGTGAGGGTGGTTATGATTTGTTGTTTAGCGCCCGGTCCAACCCACTTCATGTTAGCGTGGCGGTTAGCGTTGCTAGGCGACGGTATTTCCTCCGTGGCTGTGGCTCTGCTCGGCTGACCTCCGTGAGGAGAAGCGGCCGTGGCGGCGGCGTCCGTTCTGTCTGCCGCGGGGCTGGTTCTAGTCCCACCTGAGGCCGGTGTGTGACTGTTTGGAGAGCAGCTACTTTCCTCACAGTAGGTTCTACTCAACTCATCGGTCTCTGTCAGCACCAGGGTCTCTCCGTCCTCGTGGAAAAGCCTGGCAAACAGAGGAGAATAAGGATGGACTTCTTGAAGCCTTGTGGACTGAGCTGTCTGGAATGCGGTTCACCCTAAGAGTTAAAACTCAGATTGTAAACATATACTGTAACCTAGATCACAATCCATATTTGCCTTTACTAAGACTTAAAAAATATGGAATATCATAAAAAGCAAACCTTTTATGTGTCACTCTGATCATTATAAACCCGGCATGTAGCCTATATGGAACAAATCAGACACTCCTACTCTGGACCCCTGCTACATAAATGCACAATGGAACATCTGTCCAACGACTGACCGTTCGATCTATCAACAAGCAACGCAAATAACCTAAAAGTGGTTTAAAAAACGGTCTTCAAACTTGAAGGTGCTATACAGAGAACAATTTCCTCGTTATAATTGCCGAATGTGACTCACCGCGCAGCCCAATCCGGCTGCAGTCTGGAGGCGGTCCACCCCAACAGAGTTCCAACAGAACCCCAGGGCTGACCGGAGCTCCAAGCCCTCTGGACGAAGCCCATCTCCAGCTACACTCTCTGTGGAGACCGTCTCTCCCTCTCTCTCTCTGGAGCTCCAGGTGTCAGTGGGGAAGGCTTATGGATGCAGGCACACATTGAAAAGCATCCACAAACACACCCCTGGACCAGCTGAGACACACATATATACACACATATGCGCACACACACACACACACACACACACACGCACACAAACACATGTATACACACACACACAAACACACTCACACGCACACACACAGACACACGTAGACATACACACGTATACACAGACACACACACACAAACACAGACAAATACACACACACACACACACACACACACACACACACACACACACACACACACACACACACACACACACACACACACACACACACACACACACACACACCAACAAACACAATGTAGAATTCAGTGAAGTGATTGAAAAGTTGGTGACGTGAAACATTATAATAATCCCAATTCTCTTGACATAGACGGGCAGAAGCTGAGGTGCAGTGAGTAAACAGCTATAATAAGCGGTAAAGCAGTCCAGCGCTAAGACATGTTAATTTAGCAACTCCTATTGTATCATAGACAATCCAAGGGCATATAATATATAAATGAGCATCATCGGACCATGGAAGGTCGCCCAAACGAACGGGTCAGTCAGCTTTCATTGGTCCCCGACTCCCAAATAAAGTTCCTATATCCAAAGATAAGTATGGGTTGTAATTTTGGATTCTGGCAGATGGTCATATAGTGCTTTAAGAATAATGTCCAATTTCATACCAAGTTTGTTTTGTTATTAAGGTGAAATTACAAGAAGTTGAGTTTCCTAACACTTTAGTTTGGAGAATGTTAACAGTTCGACAGTAGGAGGAGCCACAGAGCAGAGATGTTTTTGACTCCAGCTAAACTTTTTTGTCAACTTCTATATCTTCCTTTACAATTTGTTTTGTGTATTGTATGTCATGGTCTGTTATTTTTCCTACTATCGAGTTGTCCTCGGTCTTGCTGTGTCATGCTTTCTAGAGAACTGAAATAAAGTTCAAACTGTCGCTTAACAACCCTTTCATTGATAAAAGTGATAAGTATTTCAAGATGTGTCGAACTATTGCTGCTTTGAATGACTTCCGTTTCCTCTACAAAACACATTTCACATTAATACAGGGGAACGATAACGCGCGAGCGAGTTATAACTTTTGTTAATACATGTTGTTCCGCCACTCAACAAACATTCTTTAATACTTTTGTTCCCGGTCCACCCCCTTCTCTGTCCCACGGAGGGAAAACAGAAGGGAGGGAGAAGCAGAACAGAAGGGAAGGAGAGAGAGGGAGAGGGATAGAGAAAGAGGGAAAGAAAGTGTTTGAGTGCGTCTGTGTTCAGTCCAACTTGTGAAAAGTTGCAATCGTTTGTCTCCGTTTCCAAATTCTTCCAGTTGAGGAGAGCCGCGCGGGGGAACGTCCGTGTTGGAGATAGCCGACTAAAAAATGGGACGACTGTGGCTCGCGCTGCTCACTTCGTTGCTATGGCAATGCTGCCAGGCTCAGCAAAGAGGTGAGTCCTCGCGGCGATTGATAGCCCTTTTAATCAATTCGCCCACGCACCTCAAGTTTCCTCTATTTCAAAGGCTGTCCCGTTTCTCCAAAGGTCTCAAGTCCCCCCCGCAGTAATTACAATTCTATAATATGAGTTGGCTAAACTCAAGAAATGTCACCACTAATGTCCAGGTATACCTCTTTCTAGGCCTATAAATCTACCTTTAAGTTATATCTCTGCTCTCCGACTGTCCTGGAGTTCGAGCGTCAATGCTCTTATGGTCTTGTTATATATGGTGATGATTGCTTTGGAAGTGACCCCTACACACCTTCGTGTGGCAGGAAAAAATACAGCTTTGCTGAGTTGAACAAAGTCACGAAGAAGTTCAAACAAAAGGGTATTCAACTAGGCTCAACTGATAATGTTTTGCTAATGTTTTGCTAATGAGTTTAACTGACCTTGGGCAAGTGGTTTCAATTGTGCTATTTTAGCTTCATATTTTTCAAAAATATTTGGCTGTTTTATTCTAAAAGGGTATCTTTATTTTATTCTGAAATAGTAACAAAACAAAACGAAACAGGGACTATGATAAAAACACCATTATTTCCCTGCGGGGTTAAAAGTAATTTTCTTGTTATTGTCTGCGAAACTACTCTCTTTATTAAGACACAGCCTAGCACTCAGACTCAAGTCTCACCACTTCACCACTTCATTATTTTTCCTAGTTAGGTGTGTCATTGTGAAGTCTCCTCTTGACCCCAGTGTTCTGCCGGTGCCTCTCACTAAAACCCAAACCTGAATGTATCACTGACTACAGCTACCAGGTCCAGTGAGTTATAATGCCGGTTGGTTCAACTTACTCATCTAAACAGTTAGCGTAATGCAGTGGCGTTTGTGTGTATTTGTGTGTGTGTGTGTGTGTGTGTGTGTGTGTGTGTGTGTGTGTGTGTGTGTGTGTGTGTGTGTGTGTGTGTGTGTGTGTGTGTGTGTGTGTGTGTGTGTGTGTGTGTGTGTGTGTGTGTGTGTGTGTGTGTGTGTGTGTATATTTGTGTCGTCCGTCCGCGCCTGTGTTCCTGTGTGGAGGCGGCTGCCTGTCATCAGTGGGAGGGAGGCTGTCCTAGTGGGGGGGCAGAGAATAATACTTGTCACCTGAAAAATAAGACAAATCTTGCGGCCGTCATGTTCCTCGCTGTCTGGTTCTGTGCTATTTGTCGGCAGCCACTGTTCAACCCTGTAGCGCCTTGGACCTCCCACGGAGAGGAGGACAAGAGTGTGTGTTTTGTGTGTGGTGAGAGGGAAGGCGCCCTATTAGGCAGGCTGAGTATGTGTGTGCGTGT
>NC_079432.1:13567660-13572660 GCF_026213295.1 Gadus chalcogrammus | reverse complement strand
CCAATCCCTCGTCCCCTCTCTCCTTGACTGTTTGTCCTCCTCCTTGTTCCTCTGTACTCTCCACTATTCCCTCTCTTCTCTGCTCCCTCTCCTTCCTGGACCCTTCTCTCATTTCACCTTTTTGTTTTGCTACTCATTTTATTTTTGGCTCCATTTTTGTAACACAGAAGGATTTCTCTCTCCATCTCTCCCTGGCGGTCTCACACTTTACACATACACACAGATCTTTTCATTGGCGGCTTGGAGCCGATAGTTAAATTGGGGGGTACTCTCAAAGACAGGGCACATCTGTCTGAAGTCTCTGAAGTCTTATTCTCATTAGAACAGAAACGGTAAACGTTGAATTTCGTTCACCACTCATATCCAAATTTCCTTCAGAACCCCATTATATGAATTCCCTTGATCCAGTACAGAGACTGGTTTCGAGGGTTTCACCGCTCCAGATTAAGCCGACACCAATTTATGTTTGAACTGGTTGATGAGAAAAAGACAAACTGGGTTTCATGGCCTATGCTACCTCTCCCTCAGCGGCGTGCTCCACAGAGCACTGTGTGAGTGCTCTGCAGAGACTTTGCTGGAGCCAAGACTAGAATGCGGTCAAGGGTTAGACCTCAGACCCAGGGCCTCTTCTCAAGTCTGCCTCTAGATTGATGCCAGCTGCTTTCTGGTGGGCTACCCATAATGACCCGCTCAGACCACCACATCCTTGTTCGACACATGGTTAAGAGACGCCGTTCACAGTGGATCTGGCTGAGCTTTTACTATGAGTAACACTGTTTGTCTGTGAGGGCCATGGGTATGTCATACTATCTTCTGTTTGTGTATGCTATGTGCATATTTGTGTCTGAGATTTACGTCTGGATTTGATACATGTGTTTGTGTGTTTGTACATATGCCTGTGCAAGTGTGTGTATGTTGGTGTGTGTGGCAGTGCAAGGATTCCTTGTGTCGTGACCTTTATATTAAAGCGACCTCTAACCTCATGAACTCTGGCCACTCAGGGGTCGTTCATCCTGCGACCCCCTTAATGTTATCATGACCCCGGCGCGCTGTGTGGTCAAAAGAGAGTCTGTGAGGGGGCTGAAAGAAGCAGCAGCAGCAGCAGCATCAGCCAGGGCTAATGTTGGAGCCTGTGTTGAAGGCTGTCATTTTCATTGGTTCATTCAATGGTTGCGGTTTTGAAAAATACTCATTATCACAATATCAAGAAACACAAGTCTGTTTTTTCAGCACATTGTGTACAGGGCTCAACTGCAAATTAATTGTTTTATTCAGCGGTTATTAGTGATTAAAATTAGAGGATGTTTAAGGATGATTGACAGGTCACACTGGTCAGCTTTCTCTCTCCTCACTCCTCAGTCTATCTCTCTCTCTCTCTCTCTCTCTCTCTCTCTCTCTCTCTCTCTCTCTCTCTCTCTCTCTCTCTCTCTCTCTCTCTCTCTCTCTCTCAGATAAGGAAGCAAATGTGTAACACAGAGAAATAAAGGATTTCCAATAAGCTGTAATAAATGTACAGGTCCTTCGGTATGTAAAAGAGATAAGTCTCAGGTCGGCACTTAAATTATCCCATATTTATGTGTGCCACATTTTGCCTCCCATTTAAAGTATAGATAGTATCGACAGACAGACGGACTGAAGCCCTAGAACAGTCCATCACCTGGCTGTTATTGTTTAGAGCCTAAATGACAAATCTGTATGCTGCACACACAAGCTGTTCGCAAACCAGCTTTCACATGGAGAAACACACACCCACATGCACTCACTTACACGTTGGTAGAGACCTACACACACACACACACACACACACAAACACACACACACACACACACACACACACACACACACACACACACACACACACACACACACACACATACATACAGACGCACACACACACACACACACGCACAACAAAAAGCCATTAGAATTTTTGTGGCTTGGTTTGTTTCTGCGATTGAGGCGATAAAGGAATCTGTGTGTTGGGTCTATTAGGCCGGCCTAGCTATGGATTTATCATTTATACCCCTCCACGATTCTGTGTGTTTTTGTGTGCGTGTGTGTGTGTGTGTGTGCATATTTCTGTACAACTGTGCATGACATGAGCAGAAAGGCCAGAGATGAAGAGCTGAAGAGAAGAGTGAGTGAGGGAGAGAGAGAGAGAGAGAGAGCCACATGTGGAAAAGACATGTGGTGAGGAACCTGAAAAAACAGGGCGCGGTGTGTTTACATTTGTTTAGGTTTTTTTTGTGTTGTTGTTTCCTCGTATTTCCATTATTCTTTCCACCGTCTGTCATAAAAGGATTGGATTGGTGCCCGTGCATGTTTTCCTGCCCATGTTTGTGTGTGAACCTGCATTGAAAGTACAGCGCGAGTGCAAAGGGAGAGAAAGAGAGAGCGAGAGCTAGGGTGCCAAAGCCAAAGAGAGACGGAGACAAACATATTCTGGATGTAATTTCATATTTCCATTATTTCTTTTTGTATTTCCATTATTCTCTGCTTCGGCAAATCCGCAGAGAGGCCAGAGCATAGAAAATGCCAATGGAAATATGTGTTTATGTGTTTGCATTGGTGTGTCTTGGTGTGTGTGGGTGTGTTTGTGTGTGTCATATTGGCACGCAGAGGAATATTTCATCCCCACCCCCAAACTTCCTGTATGCAGGATTTTGTATTTTTGGAAAGAACCGTGACATACGTTTTTATCATTATTTATTTTCTAACTCTTTATAGGAGGGAGATATGAGGGTCTTATGGCGTTAGGGAGGATTTACAGGAAAGTTACCTGGAAATTTCCTGGATTTTTACCAGAGAATACGAGAAGCCTAAAATGACCAACAAGTAATTGCAAAAGACGATATCTTACCCATTGATTGTTCTTTTTCCACAAAAGACGGGGTCATGTATTTATGACGGAGGTGACGGAGATGAGAAATTGGATGAGAAATTGGTCGGTGCAAACCAGAAATAGCTGTGTTTGGCTTTGTCTAAGCAGCCCTTACTGCGATAGAAAAGGCAGACCTAATAAAACACTGATGGCTTGTGGGTTAACAGATGCCCTGAAGGTAGGCCAAACTAAATTACTCTGGGTACTCTCTACTGGAAGGTAGGATGAGGGACACACACTCATGCATGAGCACATGCACACGTAACAATCGAAAGCAGGAAACTGACAAAAACAGCCGTGAACATGACAGGCAATATTACAAATGGTCTGGGATGAGGGGTCACAAAAGGGATGCTGCATCAGGTAATTCTGAATAATAACATGAAATGGGGACCTTGAAAAATGTTTGTTTGCCTGTGTGCATGCATATGTGTCCCTTTCAGCGTGTGTGCGTATGTGTGTGTGCGTATGTGTGTGTGTGTGTGTGTGTGTGTGTGTGTGTGTGTGTGTGTAGTGTGCGGCCTTGTCTGAACCCTATTGACTACCATGGGTGAAAGGCGAGCTATGCAGTCAACACGGTCCGGTTCGCCACTTGTTTTGATGAGTGGGCGGGTGAGGAGGTGGCCTGAGAGTCGGTCGCGGCATATTTGTGTTTTTCCTGGAGGATCCTCGCTCCGCTGGGGAACGCGGCTCCTATACAGCCACTCAACCGGGGTCTTTGTCCCCAGGCCGGTCCGCCTGGGGCCAGACTAACAAAGAGCCCTGTTCTCTGTTCTCATCTGTTCTGTGGGGTTGTGGCGAGCAACAAAGAACATTTGACTTTGTCCCTTCCCAGCTGAACCTGATTTGTGCTGTTCTTTTTCGTCTTCCCTTTTTGATATTCGGACATGCCCCCCCTCCCCCTCCTGGGAACGAGACCTGCGGACAAACCCCCCCTCTGTGATTGATATTCTGGACCGATCGGCTGTAATAAAAGGCTACAGGAAGGAGGAGGGGCTGTGATCAGTGGATGGCGCTGTGTTCTGTGCCTAGCGATGATCTATGGGGCGTGCCCGTTGGGAGCGCTGGTTAAAGCTGGTCCATGCAGCTGTGTCCTACCTCCAGGGGGAACTGAGGGAGGGGGCTGTAGGGTTTATGTGATGGGGTTGGGACATGGTGAGGCTCTATAGGAGTGACGGAAAACAAAAAAACAAATATATATTATATATATATATGTATATATACGCATTATTTTTTTTTAGATATATATATATATTAGGGCTGTCAAGCGATTAAAAAAATGTATCTAATTAATTACAGGCTCTGTGATTAGTTAATCTTAATTAATCGCATACTTACATTATCCGAGAAAGTATTTCAAAATAATTTAATTCAGGTAAATTATGGCAGATGGGTGATTCAATGAATAAAAGACATAATAGACTTTAAAGTTCAATGTCTCTTTTATTTAAAACATGTCTTTCATTAACATACGGTGCATTTTAAGATCAAATTAATAACATTTCCATCAATCAAGATTCAATGCATCTCTGTCGAGTGTGGCTTGACGAGGCTGGCTGCTAGCGCCAGCTTCAGGGGCTGTGGCAGCTACCTGCGAGCTTGCTACCAAATGTTTTGCATTGAGGGGATATTTAAAGATGAACTGAACTGAAATATCAACATCGATAACGTGTTAGTTATGAACATGATAATGTGAAATTACACTAAAGAAATATTAAAAAAATCGATATATAGCTTTTTTTAGCAACAAAAGAAAATGTGTCTTTTAGTATTAGAGCGCCGATGACGTCACTGGCATGGTAGGACTAGGTCGTTGCTGCAGACACGAAAACGTCTTCTACACTCCATGGCGGAAAATAGTGATTTTAATATGGCTGGTTACGCGTTTGAGCCTGTGAGGGACATGCCTGACCTGTCCGACTGCCACCCAGTGGAGAGGGATCAATTCCAGGCTCCAGCTCCACCTTGCGTGTGCGTACTGCCGGAGCATTGACACTGCCATTGAATTGGTCTGCTGCCGAGAGGTCCCGGTCAACCTTGACCATCTAATGGTGGGATTAAGTTGCATAACCATGCATAGGGCATTTCGGATGCTGTACGGCGAGAGAGAGGTTTTGGA
>NC_079432.1:13552660-13562660 GCF_026213295.1 Gadus chalcogrammus | reverse complement strand
TCAAACAAAATGAGAGATATTTATGTGCTGTGTTCCGTTCAATCTCCGTGGTAACAGTCTCTTCCTGAAAGTTCATGCACGTCCATCTGGATTTCCAATTACCCACAATCCCCTGTGACCCGGGCAAACGCGTTTCCTGAACAATGTTATTTCCTGACCTGACAAGTAGACAAAATACAAACGCACGGACACTAGCACGCCGCTGAATACAGACATTTATAAACACAAACACACGCATACATACACATAGACCAACACAGTGCAAAACACACACACACACACATACAAATGACATGCCTGGAGTGACGCACGCCTTGAGATTGACTCTTTTATTTCCCCCTCATTCTTCACTGTTTGACGAAAACACATCCTGGCGTGCTCCCGTATTGCCTCTGACCCTTGGCTTAATGGGCCTCGTCTGAGTCATATTACACAAGAGAGGCCGAGAAGTGTCCCAAATCACAGGTGTTTACTTACTTCTCTGTCAAAGTTGACATTTTCCATTTTGTGCTATTGTGTTCAGTGAGACACTCATTTTACTGTATTCACTTGTTGGTACGTTGTTAATTTGTTTGCATGCCTGTTATGCTGGATATAGAATGAATAGTGTTCAAATGTTTTCAAAAGGAGTATGCAAAGTTATTCTGAACCAAAATAGTTCTACGTGATAACAACGTTTAGCTGTGCATGCCAAGCTAGTGGGGACGTGAGGCGATCATTGGGTTAATGAAGAAGCTATGGAAAGCTTTGATGCACTGTCAATGAAAATGTCCAAAACAGTTGGACCTTTTTAATGCAGTAGTCATCCATTAATTGTAATCGTTGACAATGTATTGTTTGGCATTGTGGTGAGTTGCATTGTCTCCCGTTGTATTATTTCAGATATATTGTGTTGGCTGTTGTTGTGTTGTGTAATGTTGCGTTGCACTTGTGGTGGTGTTCCTTTGTAATGTGTGTTGTGGATGCTAGCAGCTCTGAGATGATCAGATCTTGGACCAGTGATAAATCTCTATGTAGCCAGAGGTCAAGTTGTTCCCTCCTGTAAATCTACTCACTGGCATGTTTTCATTACCAGCCCTAACACCTCCCTTGGGCGTACGTGTGTGTGTGTGTGTGCGTGTGTGTGTCTGTGTGCGTTTGTTTGTGTGTGTGTGTGTGTGTGTGTTTGTGTGTGTGTGCTTAAGTACAAATTCATCAGCACTTGCCTTGGTTAGTACTCTCTAGCCTCTTCAGCCAAGGCCACTACTGCAACACACACACACACACACACACACACACACACACACACACACACACACACACACACACACACACACACACACACACACACACACACACACACACACACACACACACACACACACACACACACACACATTCACACAATGATGTCTCCGAGGTGCTTGTGGATGATTTAACAAAGTCCTCGTCACTGGCTCATCAGGTATGGGCCTTCTCTATCTCGCTGTGTGTGTGTGTGTGTGTGTGTGTGTGTGTGTTTATATGAGATAGGGCAAGTGGTCCAGAGCACAGTAGATTTACCGCTGGCTGGGCTGAGCTGCACTTAATCACAGCGACCACTTATCTAGGAGTTATAGTGCTTACTCTCTACCTCCGCTGTCCCCTCTCCCTCCTCCTCGCTCCCTCTCTTTCCTTTGACTGTCTCTCGCCCCCTCTCCCTCCCTCTCTCACCATCTCTCCCTCCCGATCTGTTAGAGCTGGTGGTTTTGGTTTTGGAGTTTAGTAATTATTTCGTTCCATTCTGTGATGAATCTCTGGATTGAAGTCACGTGATTTGACTTTGGGGTGTTGGACAATGGATAAAACTTGAGTCAGAAACTATAGTCCAACCATAGTTTATACGCTTGTACTAAAGGGACATGCCTTTTTACGGACAGGTCAAGAACACAACTCACAGCTGAGCTGAAGCGTGCTGAACTATTGTACAATTATATGAACTTAACCCTTTTCCCAGAGGGCTCTCGGCTCTTGGTAGGACTCACACACGTGATGCTCATAACACAAATTAGGGGTCTGCTGCTTTTATGTATCAGGGCAACGGTAGTGGACTTAACTAGTAATGATGAATCTACTACCGGTGCCCCGGTAGAAATAATAGTCTTTGTTTTATGTCTACACCTGTGCTTTGTTGTCAATCTGTACAGCTCTGCAATCATTTAATAGTTTACCATTCATATTGGATGGTTTTTCATTGGCATTGCATTTTTATAAAGTCATATGGTGATTGGAGTCTAAATGAATTAAAGCTAAATGCTTAATTTTTAATTGTTCTTTATTATCCACATAATAAACTATGCCCTTACAATTAACACAATGATAGGGTTGACACATTATGTTTTATACTGATCTACTGACACTTAAAAGCTCTGTTGGCTTTGTAAAAATGGCAGTTATATTGCCAAGGCAAGTTATATGGCCAACTGCAAGTGATATCCCTGAAGGTTACCTCAGGCTAGTCGTGCTACTTGAGGATGATTCACGCTTGTGATTCAACAATACCTTGGTAAATGTACAGTGATATTGATTACTGCTTTAATTAGAATCAATACACTTGTTGTGTTTCGACTCTACTTTCTCTTTTGCTCTCCCTTGTCTCCCTGAAGGGTACATGAGCTCGCCTTTGGCGGTAATACCCCTCATACACACAGGGGGAAACCTCCCCTTATGTTCAGACTATACGGTCTCATCGGGTAGACGCTGAAAGCTGGTCGGGCGGGGCCATGCATTTATGTGTTTCTCTTCTGAGAAACACATAAACTTCTCTTCTAGTTAAACATTGTTAAAGACAAGTTAAAATGAGGCACAATATTAACATCCAATGGATTGGATAGCAGTGCTAAATGAGAAGAACGGAAAATTCCTTCCAATTGCTTTTTTAGGGGTTATCCCCCCCAGGTGTTTGTGTGTGTTTGTGTGTGTGTTTGTGTGTGTTTACTTGACTGTGTGTGGGAGGCCGGAGCAAAGGATTAACTTTCTCTAACTCTCTGCTTTTCCTGTTTAGTCTGAGTTTGTGTGGCTGACCGTCTAGCAGAGGTCATACACAAGCTATCCCACATGTAAACCCAGAGGCATCTACATACAGACACACACACACACACACACACACACACACACACACACACACACACACACACACACACACACACACACACACACACACACACACACACACACACACACACAAACACAACACACACACACACACACACACACACACACAGTTTCAGAATAACGAAATCTGTAATTTACTTCTAATTAAGTTATCAAGGGTTATTATGGGGTGCATTCAGAAAACGATGTTCCATGAAATCCATTGCAATCTCAAGTCATTTCAGTCTATTGATTGCCTTCTATTCCTTCAAGCCAATTGAAGAGGGGGAGTCTCTCTCCACCCTCATGACTACAGCCATGCGGAGGGCGTATTAACATTCACACAAGTGGCCAAGGCAGTGAACAATTGTGATGATGGTGCGGCTGAATGAAGCCATAGCGCTTCATTTGGGGGGGGGGGGGGGGGGGGGGTAGATTCAGACTGGAGAGATATTTTTGGAGGTGTCTCGCACATACTTCCCTCTGAGATATATAACGGGTACTACAACATATTTAGATCCTGCTGTCCATTGCTTTAAGATACTTTTCTTCAGAATATAGAAATATGATCGCGTTGGAACCGGTTGTTTGTTGCACGTAATGGAAACATCGAAGGCCAGAACGTAAGGTTGTTTTAATAATGCTAATATGAATGGAACAAATAGCCAGCTGTGTATGCAGCTGCTTGATCTGATTTCACAGACGAATGTGCAGCTGAACTAAATGTTTTGACCCCCGTAGAGAACAGCTTGGTAGCAGGGGGTCCCCCCCCCCAGACACACACACACACACACACACACACACACACACACACACACACACACACACACACACACACACACACACACACACACACACACACACACACACACACACACACACACACACACCACAGAGCAGACCTAGACATTCGGATCGTTTGGATACAATAGGATGGAGTCCAGGCTCACTGCTGACTTCTTTACTTGCAGTTTGGGTATGGTTTAGAAGACAGATCTGCAAAAGAGACACAGGTTGTGATGTAGACTCTCCTTCAGAGTGATTTAAAAGCGACGAGGAGAGGTTTTGTTCTTTGGCAGTTTCGGGTCAGGTGAATACAATCCAAACAGAAGACACACTTCATTTGGTGAGAGACTAGTGTTGAGTTAGTGAAGCTCATAATATTCTTTCATCACTGGTTTACTTCACATAGGCTCGTAAGGAATGACTGACACCAACATTATTAGTACAAGACCAGTTGGGATATACCCAATACATACAACAAATGACAAAAAGACACCTTGTGAATGACAGGAAGGAAATAAACATCATTTTCTAATTTGCAGGCACTAGAATTTCGATATGTAGTTCGACACACTCACACACATTTGATCTCTCTCTGGCGTCTCTCGCTTCCCTTCTGTATCTCCCTCTCCACTCCTGTTCATGGCTCAAGAACCCTCAACGTTCCCTGCTAGGCTTCCTTCTTTAAACTAGCGCTCTCAAGGACACACACACAATCACACAAACACACAATCACACACACACACACACACACACACACACACACACACACACACACACACACACACACACACACACACACGCCGCCCCACCCCCACAGGGCAGAAAGTCTAAGTGAGAGGAGTATGTTGATTTAGTTTTCATTTCCAAGAATGCTCTGAATCGGTCGGCAGGATGGTCAGAGGAGGGGGCCAACGGGAAGAACGGAAGAAGGGGAGAAACAACAAAGGATCACATGGAGAGAGAGAACATGGGGGGAGGTATGAGGAGAAGAGAGGAGTAGGAGCCCCCATTTTGAGGGCCATTTTATGTGTTAGACAAAACCCTGTTGGTTGATCCACAGTGGGATGTGAAGACGAGGAGTCGTGTACACGCGTAGGTAGGCCGCAGGCGGCAGAGGGACACATCCCTCCGGAAGATTCTGCGGCGTCGACAGAATGTTTTTCCAGGAGCCGTTGGCCCACCGAAGGTCAGCGGCAAAGGACCGGCTGAGACGAAGAAAGGGAGAGAAATAATGAAAAAACTAAGACAGAAATGCCAATCGACATGCAGCGAAAGTAATTTACGATCTATTAGAAATCCTGATGAATTTATCCAATGTGTCAACGCTCACACTGTTACCATAGAAACGGCATGCAGCCGGGAAAACAAGTTGTCACCCATTCCTCTGCGTGCTTGACAGCCATTGTGTGAGACTTTGTTTCGAGGCTATTATTACACATTTTCTTATAAAGTAAAGAGTGTATCAATATATATCAATATATATATGTAAAGAACAGAGACATGTCAATCCTATGCATTTATCCTTTTCTCCTCTCACTGCAAAGGCATGGACGTTTGGTGTGGATTGTGTTGAGTTTCCATTCATGTGGTAAACTGTAGAATAGAATGGTATTTTGGAGTTTTCGTGAGGTGTTGGGGTTTGCCGGGTATTTGAAGGGGCAGCTACGTTTGTGTATGTGCATAGGCCTGTGTGTTTGTGTGTGTGTGTGTGTGTGTGCACATGCGTGCATGCCTATGCATGGATATATGTGCACGTTTGTGCCTGCTTAAGCATGTGTGTGTGTGTGTGTGTGTGTGTGTGTGTGTGTGTGTGTGTGTGTGTGTGTGTGTGTGTGTGTGTGCGTGTGTGTCTATGTGTGTGTGGCGGGGGATTATTACTGTCTCATCTCTCAGCCCAATCCAGGGCGTGACCCTTCCAAACAACACTCCATCCATCTCTACCTTTCTCTTTGCTCATCAATCTCGCCCTCTCTCTTTTTGTCTCTCCATCCATCTCCAAACCCCAATGCCCCAGGCGGAAAGAGAAAGAGTGAGAAAAGGAGACAGACAGACACAAAGGTACACAGAAATGACGAGGGGGGAAAGGAGGGAGAAAGGTAAAGACCGGGGAGAGCGCAGGAGAGAGAGATGACCCTGTCTTCTCCAAGCTTCTTCTTATTCCATCAAACCAACATCATCGCCTCAGAACTCTGCCATAACACATCCATCACATGCTACAGCACCTGCACACACACACACAAACACACACACACACACACACACACACACACACACACACACACACACACACACACACACACACACACACACACACACACACACACACACACACACACACACACACACACACACACACACGATGACCAGCAGCGTAAGCAACCCTATTCCTTTCTTTTACAGAGAAGAACAAGGTAGCTCATGAAACCGTATCCATAATGAATTTATCTGGAGAATATGTAGTATTTGTCATCATTTGCAGCACGCTACTGCAAGGCAGTGCACGCGTAATATTTAACAACATATAAACTGCAAGGCAGAGGCGCCAGCGCCATGTAGCACTGTGGACGTAGGCCCCTCCCAAAACCACTGCCAATCACATCTTTGTGGAGCAAACTGCCACTGTAAGATTGGTGAATACTCTTTTTCTTCTTCAAAATAATCAATACATATTTTTTTTTAATGCATCAACTGCATCTGCAGCCTTATTGGACAAATAATTGATAATTCATTCAATTTCAAAAAATATTTTTAGGTCATTTCAGACACAGGTTTGTAGATACATGAAGATGGTGCTCCATGCTGCCATGCAGGAGATCTCTCTTTAATGCTGCTATCCATTTGGATTTACGAAGTGGTAAAGTCGCAAATCTCCCAGCTTTCTTGCGGCATTTCACTGAGGCACGCCCCCTTTTGGTCGTAGTATCTCGTCGCTTTCAAAGTAGAGCGAGCAGAGCTGTACAACTCGCAAAGAAGATGGCTGTGCCCATAGTTAATGGGGGATGAGATGTAATTTCTTTCTATTTGTACCATGTTGGTGGTTTTAATGTCGTTTTTAAAACCTCTTACACACTTGATTTCATTGCTGCTTTAATCCGGTCACCAATATATGCATTGCACGGTCTTGCTTTGCGTGCAATTCAATGTAAAGTTTTGTTTTGAAGCTGGTTTGCTAAAGAGGCCATGTTGCTAATGATGACTAGCATGCTACTACTCCCCCTCGTGGCTCGACAGAAACACAAATGGCAAACTGGAAGGCTGGAGCAAGGGAAATACGTCACGTTCTCGCTGAAGCTGGTCGTTCGTACCAGCGTACCATCCAAATGGATAGCAGCATGAGTGTGTGTGGTGTTGGCTGGTCTAACCTGTGCACATCAATTACTCAATGTGCAACAGGTGTGCAGCCTCACCCAGCCCCAGAGTCCAATCAGACTATCTCGGGCCAGGTGAGGCTGCTTTAACCAGCCATCAACACACACACTCCCCAAAGAGATCAATCCAAACAGCATCATGCATGCGTGTGATGAACCTTCCAGCATGGAAGCTGTCTTTTATTGGAGAACAGCTTATGAACCCAAGAAATTTGGCGAGAGATCTGAACAATAGTGTTGGACGGTCGCAGTCTGACTTCGGCCTACGGTGATCATAAATTGGCGACCAATACAACCCTCTAACCATGTGTGCAGTAAATGGTCTTTCTCCCTTCAAGATATCCCAGGTTCTCTGAATTGCGCTTTAATGATGGCGCCGTCCTCAGTAGAAGATGTATTCATGTAGGTCCTCAGAGATCATGCATGTTTAATAGAGCATGAACTAGCAGGCCAAGAGAGAGACACTCAGACAGGTGATACAGACAGCAGAATCAGACAGACAAGACGGACAGACCTACTGCTAGGTTACCATGGTTATCAGAGCAGAGAGAGTGTCAGGTGATTAAGCCCCACTGGATGTATACGTGTGTGTGTTTGTGTGTGTGTGCATGCGCATTTCACCACAATATATTAAAAATATCTCACCACATACAGTGCCCTTCAAATCTCAAGCTTGTCCAATGTTAGTTCACGTCATACAGAGCTTCATATAGCGCTTCGACATTGATCACAAAACCTATCAAAGGTTTTGCTCACTTGAATGACAAACAGCCTCTGGGGGAAGTTGTTATCTGTGTAGAATATCTCTTTGTTATTTTAATAATTCCTCTCACCAACTCAAACACACACTAATCTTATAGCATTGGTCGTAGCGGAATCCCTTTGGATGTCACTTTGACACAAAATGTTATCGGGTTCCTAAGTTCGTAGAAGTTATTGTATCCTCATCGCCACATCTTCATCATTACAATCAGCTCCATTGGATTAAAAGCTTCCGTGTTCCTATTTAGGCCCAATCCCATTTCTACCCCTTACCCCTTCCCTTAACCCCTCCCCCTTGTTTTGAAGGGGTAAGGGTAAGGGGTGGGATGGGGCCTTATTCTCCTCTTTCTATTTCCCCCTTCCGCCGCGGCGGCCTTGGCCGTACCCCCCGAGCCTCTCCCTGGGGGATCATGCCCGGGAAGATTCCGCTCTTTTGTGGCTGGCGTCCCCCCCATTGTCCCGCCGCTGCGTCACCACTTTCAGCCTCGATGTGTATTCTTATTTTTATTCTTTTACAATGGATTATATCACATCATTATGGGGCTCAGAAAGAGGCCTACATAAGCAGGCCGGCTGAGGCATGAAATCACAGCGCAGCAGGACGGTCGTAGTTTGCGGTCAACCAGTTGAGCCCTAGGAACCTCCCCCTGGCCTGTTGTTGGGGGGGCTCGTCTTCTGAATGGGTTACAAAGCAGTTTTCCTTCTCGTCTACGGCGTGCTGCTTGACTCACTAGCTCTTCCTCTACCTACACTCGACACTTTCCGAGAATCTCTTTCGAGGATTTTTTATAATTGTTCTGGCGTTTTCGTTGTGTTGTGTTTGTGCATGTACCAAATTAGATTGTGCAATTTTAACAATGAAAGAGAGGGAAGGAAAAGATAAACAAACTTTCCCGTTAAAAAATGTGTTGACATTTTTCCGGTGAGTAGAGCTACTGCTGTTGTAGGGACAGATGCAGGCATGCTTCTGCCAAAAAAAACATATAAATCATCTACCATCTCTACACCCGTTCCCAGTCCCCCTCCACCCTCCCTAGTGGAACTGCCTCCGCCAACATGGGGGGCTGGTATAGGGAGCCCATGTCATTACCAGCAGCCCAGAGTTGAGAGGACATTACAGCGTCTCCGGGACATTTGCATCTGGTTTTGAAATTGCTTTAATGTCGCTGTGATCAGTGAGGGATGTTGCCTTCAATTCCCTAGCATTGACAAATGTCAGTAGTTATTAGCCGTTTTTTTTTTGTGAAGTGAGTCCCAGGGGAGGGGGGAGGGGGGATGAGCTGCCTCTTCTTAGGGGGGGTGGGGTGACCTAAAATATTTTATGGTCGGTTTATTAATTAGGCTGGAAATTATCAAGAGCCAAGGCCGTTATTGCAACTTGAAAGCCAGATTTGCGCTAAATATTTTATGAAGAGTTTTTTAAGATGTGTCTCTCGCTATATTTTTGGGTCCCCACACATGGGCCAAGGAATATACTGATGACTACTTCATTTAATTGATGGTTGAAAAGGTTGGCTGCCATTCTGCACACGGTATTACTACAGGGTGTAAGCCATTCTGCACTACAGGGTGTAAGCTTGTCTTAACATTTACATTGTTTTAATGCGTTTGAAGTTCAACCTTTAAGTGCTAATTTTACTGTTAGTATTATGTTTTATATGTATATAATATATGATATTCCCTTAAAGGGCCAGTGTAGCCAAAACCATGTTGTTGTTTAATTCCTAGTATGTCTTCTATTATCCCAGACATAGGCCCAATCCCATTTCTACCCCTTACCCCTTCCCCTTACTCCTTCAAAACAAGGGGGAGGGGGAAGGGGAAGGGGTAAGGGGTAGAAATGGGATTGGGCCTTAGTCATCTATACCGTTCTGTTACCATTACTAATTAATATTGGTGTAAAACCCTGTCTCTTGGCTCAGGGCCCAGCCTTTTCTCTTTTTGGAGTCAAAGGGCCCCCGACAGGGAGGGCG
>NC_079432.1:13547660-13550160 GCF_026213295.1 Gadus chalcogrammus | reverse complement strand
TAATCATCTGTCTGCAAGATGCATCTTAACGGTTGGACTGCAAAATTAATCACGTCTCCCGACAAAGTGATAGAACATAATTGCCAGCCAATAATGACTCATTTAACCCCCGGTAAGTCAGCCAGCCTGCGTGTCCATCCATCACTCAGCCTGCCAGCCAGCTGATCTGAGAGCGCCGTAAACAGGTGGAGGAAGATATATGGAAATGTACAACAGGGGAGAAGGGACATCTTTAGATTAAGGCTGCGACTAAACAATTCCTTTCAAAGTGAATTGATCAAATTATACTTTTTCTGATGAGAAAATTCACCATTTAGACCAAACTCTGAATGCCATAAATAATAGCATCCAGAGTTAGCCGAGTCCGAAGTGATGTCTTAGATGTGCTTGCTTTATCGGACAAGCAGCCAAGAAAAAATAGATAACTCTGCTTATAATGATCCATGAACCAATTATTTGAATTGAGCTGCAACATTAAGCGGCAAATGTTTATTTTTTGTACTTGATAAATGACTTAAAGGATTAATCGATTATTAAATTAGATAGATTAATTTGCTGTTGATTGACTGATCGATTAATCGACTAATTGTACACCACTAATTTAGATGTTGGTTTATAGAGTCGGAAAGATAATGGAAGGAATGGAGCAAGGAGGAGAGGGAGGGATGGAGGGAGGGAGGTAGGGAGGGAGGTAGGTAGGGAGGAAGGAAGGGAAGGAGGCTGGGAGGAAGGACGGAAGGCAGGGAGGGAGGGAGATGTGACCAAATGGATGACGTTGGCTCATGTGCACCACATGGCCTGTTTGTTGTATTGTGTATTGAAGACACCGATAACAACGTTTAATTTATATTTGTTTTATTTTGTTAACCCAATTAACAGCAAATAGACAGACCTACAAAGAAACTCCGGGAGGTTTTATTGTCAGAAACTATATGAAAAGTGGATTAAGGTGAAGTCACCAAATGTTTTGAGCAGGATGTGATTTGTGCTTTGCTGCTTGCATGGAATCGTTTCAGGGTCTACCTTGTGTGAATCGATCTTTGGTGAATAAATCACCACCTCTGAACTGGACATGTCTTTAAAAATGTTTGACCGCTGTCTGGCTTAAGCTGGATGGAAGGATGGATGGAAATGGAGATGGAAGGAAAAGGAAAATGAGAAATTAGGAAAACCGGCTATTTTCTGCTGATTTTCACCATTTACCCCTGATTTGTAAATGCTATCCAGCCATCTATGTTGTACATTTGGGGAGATGATTGAAATGTCTGACCCCATTGTATCCACGTTTTATCTCGTATTATATCTCTTGTATTGTATGAGACCGAGAGCAGTCCCAGCTGGCCTAGCCATGCGTCTTATTTGATTCTTTGTTGATCACTGGCGAATGGGTCCCTGTGCAATAAGCACTTCCTTGATTTACATAAGATGTTGGAAAGTGATTGCGGTTGCATCATTATTCGTCTATAATTGATATATGTACTGGGTTTCTTTCAAATGTATTTGGGTTGCGCTTGAATCAGGACATTGTTCCACATTGGTAACAACAGAGTTTTTTACTTACTTTATTACCTTGAAATAATGAAAGGCTGTTAACGCCTACGATGTCAGGGCTCCCCTCTCCCCCTCTGTTCCCTGTGTCCGGACAGAGTGGGAAGAGACTGGAAATCTGCTGCACCTTCCATATGGAACGGTTTGCAGGAACACTTGAAGCGGAAGGATTTTATTTCTCATGGATAATTTGTTTTCGATTCTTTTTTAGGACTTGGAACTGGACAGCTCCAGGCAGTACCCATGTTTCAAAACTTTAACGCTTCACATGAATGGGTTCCTGGTCCGTGCTGTGTATTGGCTCTCTGTTATCCTCGACTCACCCTATGTTTACTCTAACCCTGTTGCATGCTACTTTGTTAGCCGCGTCGCTCTTGAAGGAGTGACTTTAATCTTAGTGAGTCTTGTCTGTTTTAATAAGGGTTCAATACAAATATAATGATCATCAATAATCAATAATGAAAACTGAATCATTTGTTCCACAGGTCCATGCTCAAGTATTATTGTATTGTTTTGAGAGATGTTGGGTATGTTGTCCTGTGGTCTGTGCGACTGAGGGCTGCTCAGGGCTAACAAGAAGCAAGGACAGGCTCCAGGCATCCATGGTATTCCAAAGCTTTCATCTTACATGTACAATATTCTGTTCACAAAAATTCAATTGTGAGTTCAGCCTTACTTGCTTCTTAGGTTTGTATGTTTAGTTGATCAATTCTAACCCACTAGGTGGATCTTAGTCAAATATACCTTATGGTTGTTAATACGTAAATAAGAATAAGGTATATATGATACACTCATTGAATCCTATGCTCTATTGCTTGTTTGCGTTTTGCGACTTGAATGTGAGGTTCCGATCGCTGGGAAATGTGTGTGATTAAGAGGCTTGCAGATATATGCTCATAAAGGTTATAGCCATCACACCAGCCACTCAACCATGCCTCTTATGGCACTCTTA
>NC_079432.1:13520812-13542560 GCF_026213295.1 Gadus chalcogrammus | reverse complement strand
ACATATGGATGGATGTATGGACGGATGGTAGACAGCCGGAAAGACAGATAGACAGATACAGACTGACAGACAGGGGTTTGACACTTTAACCTTGTGGCTGCATGCTGCATGCCAGACACACAGATGTCCAGCTGCCAAAACAGCCACCCCTCACCATGCCAAAAAAATGAACCACACAAACTTCAAGACCTGACTCATGTGTTTGCAGCTGCACTAAAGGAACGAAAGCTTAATAGAACCCCCCCCACACCCCTCCATCTCTCTAGGTTCTCTCCTGTGATCTTTCGGGATGCCTATATCTTCCCAGGGGACTTCCTGTGGTAACACATGGTGTCAATACAGACACACTGTGTTGATCTGTTCCACCCAATCCCTCGTCCCCTCTCTCCTTGACTGTTTGTCCTCCTCCTTGTTCCTCTGTACTCTCCACTATTCCCTCTCTTCTCTGCTCCTCTCCTTCTGGACCCTTCTCTATTTCACCTTTTTGTTTTGCTACTCATTTTATTTTTGGCTCCATTTTGTAACACAGAAGGATTCTCTCTCCATCTCTCCCTGGCGGTCTCACACTTACACATACACACAGATCTTTTCATGGCGGCTTGGAGCCGATAGTTAAATTGGGGGTACTCTCAAAGACAGGGCACATCTGTCTGAAGTCTCTGAAGTCTTATTCTCATTAGAACAGAACGGTAACGTTGAATTTCGTTCACACACTCATATCCAAATTTCCTTCAGAACCCATTATGAATTCCCTTGATCCAGTACAGAGACTGGTTCGAGGGTTTCACCGCTCCAGATTAAGCCGACACCAATTTATGTTTGAACTGGTTGATGAGAAAAAGACAAACTGGGTTTCATGGCCTATGCTACCTCTCCCTCAGCGGCGTGCTCCACAGAGCACTGTGTGAGTGCTCTGCCGAGACTTTGCTGGAGCCAAGACTAGAATGCGGTCAAGGGTTAGACCTCAGACCCAGGGCCTCTTCTCAAGTCTGCCTCTAGATTGATGCCAGCTGCTTTCGGTGGGCTACCCATAATGACCGCTCAGACCACCACATCCTTGTTCGACACATGGTTAAGAGACGCCGTTCACAGTGGATCTGGCTGAGCTTTTACTATGAGTACACTGTTTTCTGTAGGGCCATGGGTATTTCATACTATCTTCTGTTTGTGTATGCGAGTGCATATTGTGTCCGAGATTTACGTCTGGATTTTATAGATGTGTTTGTGTGTTTTGTACATATGCCTTTGCAAGTGTGTTAGTTGGTGGTGTGGCAGTGCAAGGATTCCTTTGTCTTGACCTTAATAAAGCGACACTCTAACCTCATGACTCTGGCCACTCGGGGTCCGTTCATCCTGCGACCCCCTTGAATGTTTATCATGACCCCGGCGCGCTGTGTGGTCAAAAGAGAGTCTGTGGGGGGGCTGAAAGAAGCAGCAGCAGCAGCATCAGCCAGGGCTAATGTTGGAGCCTGTTGAAGGCTGGTTCATTTCATTGGTTCATTCATGGTTTGCGGTTTTGAAAAATACTCATTATCACAATTCAAGAAACACACGTCTGTTTTTTCAGCACATTGTGTACAGTGCTCAACTGCAAATTAATTGTTTTATTCAGCGGTTATTAGTGATTAAATTAGAGGATGTTTAAGGATGATTGACAGGTCACACTGGTCAGCTTTCCTCTCTCCTCGCTCCTCAGTCTATCTCGCTCTCTCCCATCTCTCTCTCTCTCTCTTCATCTCTCCCCGTCTTCATCATCTCTCCTCTCTCTACCTCACCTCTCTCTTCATCTCTCTCCTCGCTCCGTCTCTCTCCTCTCATATAAGGAAGCAAATGTGTAACACAGAGAATAAGGATTTCCAATAAGCTGTAATAAATGTACAGGTCCTTCGGTATGTAAAAGAGATAAGTCTCAGGTCGGCAACTTAAATTATCCCATATTTATGTGTGCCACATTTTGCCTCCCATTTAAAGTATAGATAGTATCGACAGACGGACTGAAGCCCTAGAACAGTCCATCACCTGGCTGTTATTGTTTAGAGCCTAAATGACAAATCTGTATGGCTGCACACACAAGCTGTTCGCAACCAGCTTCACATGGAGAAACACACACCCACATGCACTCACTTACACGTTGGTAGAGACCTACAACACACACACACACACACACACACACACACACACACACACACACACACACACACACACACACACACACACCACACACAACACACACACACACACACACACACACACACACACACACACACACACATACATACAGACGCACACACACACACGGACAACAAAAAGCCATTAGAATTTTTGTGGCTTGGTTTGTTTCTGCGATTGAGGCGATAAAGGAATCTGTGTGTTGGGTCTATTAGGCGGCCCTAGCTATGGATTTATCATTTATACCCCTCCACGATTCTGTGTGTGTTTGTGTGCGTGTGTGTGTGTGTGTGCATATTTCTGTACAACTGTGCATGACATGAGCAGAAAAGGCCAGAGATGAAGAGCTGAAGAGAAGAGTGAGTGAGGGAGAGAGAGAGAGAGAGCGAGTCACATGTGGAAAAGACAGTGGTGAGGAACCTGAAAAAACAGGGCGCGGTGTGTTACATTTGTTTAGTTTTTTTTGTGTTGTTGTTTCCTCGTATTTCCATTATTCTTTCCACCGTCGGTCATAAAGGATTGGATGGTGCCCGTGCATGTTTTCCTGCCCTGTTTGTGTGTGACCTGCATTGAAAGTACAGCGCGAAGTGCAAAGGGAGAGAAAGAGAGAGCGAGAGCGAGGGTGCCAAGCCAAAGAGAGACCGGAGACAAACATATTCTGATGTAATTTCTATTTCCATATTTCTTTTTGTATTTCCATTATTCTCTGCTTCGGCAAATCCGCAGAGAGGCCAGAGCATAGAAAATGCCAATGGAAATATGTGTTTTTAGTTGTTTGCATTGGTTGGTCTTGGTGTGTGTGGGGTGGGTTTGTGTGTGTCATATTGGCACGCAGAGGAATATTTTCCATCCCCACCCCCAAACTTCCTGTATGCAGGATTTTGTATTTTTGGAAAGAACCGTGACATACGTTTTATCATTATTTATTTTCTAACTCTTTATAGGAGGGAGATATGAGGGTCTATGGCGTAGGGAGGATTTACCAGGAAAGTTACCTGGAAATTTCCTGGATTTTTACCAGAGAATACGAGAAGCCTAAAATGACCACAAGTAATTGCAAAGACGATATCTTACCATTGATTGTTTCTTTTTCCACAAAAGACGGGGTCATGTATTATGACGGGAGGTGACGGAGAGAGAAATTGGATGAGAAATTGGTCGGTGCAAACCAAAATAGCTGTGTTTGGCTTTGTCTACAGCAGCCCTTACTGCGATAGAAAAGGCAGACCTAATAAAACACTGATGCTTGTGGGTTAACAGATGCCCTGAAGGTAGGCCAAACTAAATTACTCTGGTACTCTCTACTGGAAGGTAGGATGAGGGACACACACTCATGCATGAACACATGCACACGTAACAATCGAAAGCAGGAAACTGACAAAAACAGCCGTGAACATGAAAGGCAATATTACAAATGGTCTGGGATGAGGGGTCACAAAAGGGATGCTGCATCAGGTAATTCTGAATAATAACATGAAATGGGGACCTTGAAAAATGTTTGTTTGCCTGTGTGCATGCATATGTGTCCCTTTCAGCGTGTGTGCGTATGTGTGTGTGCGTATGTGTGTGTGTGTGTGTGTGTGTGTGTGTTGTGTAGTGTGCGGCCTTGTCTGAACCCTATTGACTACCATGGGTGAAAGGCGAGCTATGCAGTCAACACGGTCCGGTTCGCCACTTGTTTTGATGAGTGGGCGGGTGAGGAGGTGGCCTGAGTGTCGGTCGCGGCATATTTGTGTTTTTCCTGGAGGATCCTCGCTCCGCTGGGGAACGCGGCTCCTATACAGCCACTCAACCGGGGTCTTTGTCCCCAGGCCGGTCCGCCTGGGGCCAGACTAACAAAGAGCCCTGTTCTCTGTTCTCATCTGTTCGGTGTGGTTGGGGCGAGCAACAAAGAACATTGTGACTTTGTCCCTTCCCGCTGAACCTGATTGGCTGTTCTTTTTCGTCTTCCCTTTTTGATATTCGGACATTCCTGGCCCCCCCTCCCCTCCTGGAAACGAGACCTGCGGACAAACCCCCCCTCTGTGATTGAATATTCTGGACCGATCGGCTGTAATAAAAGGCTACAGGAAGGAGAGGGGCTGTGATCAGTGGATGGCCGCTGTGTTCTGTGCCTAGCGAATGATCTATGGGCGTCGCCGTTGGGAGCGCTGGTTAAGCTGGTCCATGCAGCTGTGTCCTACCTCCAGGGGTAACTGAGGGAGGGGGCATGTAGGGTTTTATGTGATGGGTTGGGACATGGTGAGCTCTATAGGAGTGACGGAAAACAAAAAACAAATATATATTATATATATATGTATAGATATTACGCATTATTTTTTTTATATATATATATATATTAGGGCTGTCAAGCGATTAAAAAAATTTATCTAATTAATTACAGGCTCTGTGATTAGTTAATCTTAATTAATCGCATACTTACATTATCCGAGAAAGTATTTCAAAATAATTTAATTCAAGTAAATTATGGCAGATGGGTGATTCAATGAATAATAGACATAAAAGACTTTAAAGTTCAATGTGTCTTTTATTTAAAAAATGTCTTTCATTAACATACGGTGCATTTTAAGATCAAATTGAATAACATTTCCATCAATCAAGATTCAATGCATCTCTGTCGAGTGTGGCTTGACGAGGCTGGCTGCTAGCGCCAGCTTCAGGGGCTGTGGCAGCTACCTGCGAGCTTGCTACCAAATGTTTTGCGTTGAGGGGATATTTAAAGATGAACTGAACTGAAATATCAACATCGATAACGTGTTGGTTATGAACATGATAATGTGAAATTACACTAAAGAAATATTAAAAAAATCGATATATAGCTTTTTTTAGCAACAAAAGAAAATGTGTCTTTTAGTATTAGAGCGCCGATGACGTCACTGGCATGGTAGGACTAGTCGTTGCTGCAGACACGAAACGTTCTTCTACACTCAATGGCGGAAAATAGTGATTTTAATATGGCTGGTTACCGCGTTTTGAGCCTGTGAGGACATGCCTGACCTGTCCGACTGCCACCCAGTGGAGAGGGATCAATTCCAGGCTCCAGCTCCACCTTGCGTGTGCGTACTGCCGGAGCATTGACACTGCCATTGAATCGCGTCTGCTGCCGAGAGGTCCCGGTCAAAACCTTGACCATCTAATGGTGGGATTAGGTTGCATAACCATGCATAGGGCATTTCGGATGCTGTGCGGCGAGAGAGAGGTTTTGGAAGTGGCCATGCTCTCTCTAAGGGACGTCCGAGCGGAGACACTGGAGAGCCCCATAAATAGCAACCAAGTAACAAGGCCAAAACGATCACTCCCCCCCCTCCGATATCCTTTCATGCGTTTCAGGAATATCTCCGTAAAGACGGACTCATTGCGGAAACGCAACGAGCTGTAACAAACGCTGTAGTACCTACATATTCAAGGCGCTGGTTCTCCCCACAAAAATAAGTGGAGCGCACCAAGCCCTGCGCAGCATCAAGCCTGCCGCGCTGTATAAAAACATTCAAGTCGAGGAGGAGATAGTAGTTGTTAAACCTATTTAGATTGGAAAGAAATACTTTGTAATGACAGTTAGTAATTAAATTGACCAAGGTGGCGTGTATTGAAAGCTACAAAAATAATACAAAAAAAAAAACCCCTGTAAACTTCAAACGCAACTCTACAATAACGTGCATTCAAGGCGTCCACACGAAGCCTAACACGAAACCACATAGGTCCAGTTTTTAAATTTGAAAACTACCACTGTGACCACGACCACGTTCTGTTGGTATGTTGGTGGGATATTGCAATCGGGAAGTGGAAAATTGCACAGAGAACATCTACTATGATACTAACTTCTTTCAGGAGTTAACCTCCCTCGCTGCAATCAGCAATCGGCTAGTCGTCGAACAACAGGGTGGAGTAGAAAGGGACATTTGTGGAACTTCTGTTTACAGACCCGCCGTGATTTAATTTGCAGCTTGGAAACGTAGACCTGTGATATCGTCGGAGTAATAGTTTATACACATTATGGTTGGAGTGCTAGCTTGTGGAGATTGACATGACAGGGGCTGATTGACATCGGAGGGGGGGGGGGGGGTGATTGACGTCAGTTTTTAAGGCTGCCAGCTATGTATTAAGGGCTGGTTCCTATTCAAAGGTAGCCTGTGGAAATGTATGATTACCCCAGCTGCCTTGGGCCCTATTAATTCATTTAATGCATCCAGGGGCAATGCAATAAGATGATCCTCCTGTAGAACCTGGTTGTTTTGGCTTTTCCGTAGCCAATTTCAGCGAGCCTCAGAGCCTGACTCATTACCTGCTATGGCCACACAGAGTATGGTGTAGGTTACCATGCCAGTGACGTAGCTGATTGTTGAAATCCAACATGGCGGCGCCCTGTAACACTTTCACCCCTTTCACCGTGCAATTTAATCCCTTTTAGCAAGTTCAGCCCTTTTAGTTATTGTACCAATGAGCAGGCAGACAATACATCTGTTATATCAACTAAACTTCACATTTCAGTTCAGTTCCTCTTTAAGGTTCGATGAACTCGGGTGATAGGCAATTCCTTACTACAGAGATTGCAGATATTCCTAGTTCCGTCTGGGAGTTCTTCAAACTCGATTTTTCCGTTCAGGGGGCCGAGCAGCGTCTTCTCGTCTGCCTCTATTTTGTTTCAACGCAAATGACGCACCGGGTCAAAGGGCACTATAGTAGCATGATTAATCTGCATTGTTTTTTTAACGCGTTATTTTTTCTGTGATTAATTAATCGAAATTAACGCGTTAAATTGATGGCCCTAATATCTATAGATAAACACATATACTGGCTTTTTGTAATTGCACACAAAAAGCACATCCAGTCAAGCAGGCATGCCTGCGCACGCCCGTGCATGAACACACAAACACATACACACACGTGTTCAACATCTGTAACTACCTGAATTCTGTTATATTCTGTTCTGATCTCGTTTTGTTTGTATTGTGTATTATCCCATTATGTTCCGTTCTATTCGTTTCTGCTCTGTTTGATTCCTTAGAGCACAAATCCTCGGGCACACAGGGCTCCAGACGTTCAAAGCTCTCTCTGCTGTACCTCTATCTCATCCCCATTTTTTAAAACTAACCTGGAAGCTGACATGGTAGAGGAAAATGTTCTGTGACCTGAGGGGGAGCAGCAAATCGGATTATTATTAACGGACTCACAGGGGAAATTCCCTCGGGAAAAAGAGGGTTTAATGCGTGTTGTGTGTGTGTGTGTGTGTGTTGTGTGTGTGTGTGTGTGTTGTGTCTGTTGTTTGTGTTGTGTGTGTGTAGTGCTGTGTGTGCTTGTGTGTGTGGGTGTGTTGTGTGTGTGTGTAGTGTGTGTGTTTGTGTGTGTGTGTGTGTGTGTGTGTGTGCTTGTGGTGTTTGTTGGTTGTGTGTTTGTGTGGTGTTATGTGCTGTTGTGTGTGTTGTGTGTGTGTGTGTGTGGAGAAAAATCTATTTTTTTTTAACCTTCCAAAGATCAACTTTGAATTATATACTGGATCGCTTCCAGAACACTGAGTAAGGAAATTTTTTTAAATGGATTCCATGAGTGGAAGTGATAATCACACTCTCTCACACCTCTCACAGTCGGGCACTCACACATACAAGCACACACCTTTTGCACAGACATACAAGCCCACACAGGACCCACATGCCTATCTCTTTATGACTTTTGAATCGTTATGTGTGTTTCCATTTCTGTTGTGTGGTTGTGTGTGTGTGTAGTGTGTGTGTGTGTGTGTGTGTGTGTGTGTGTTGTGTGTGTGTGTGTGTGTGTGTGTGTGTGTGTGTGTGTGTAGTGTGTGTGGATGTGGATGTGCTTGTGTATTTGCTGAGGCAGCAGGTGTGGTGTGGTGTACAGCGTCCAGCCCCATAGCATGCGCTTGTGATATATGCAGTTGATGAGAGAGCTTCAATTAATGAACAGAATCAGCCTCTTAACATGCTAATGTGGTCATTTTAGGGCTATCCCAGTTTAGCTAACGACAGCTTCCTATTGAAATCTATTAGAGGCAAACATGCATTAACCTGTTCACAATCTGAGTGGATGTGCTTTGCTCTTTCCATGTTGTGTTGCGTTCTATTGCGTCTTTCCTTCTCCTTCCTGTCCTGTTGTTCATTTCTCCCTCTTTCTCACCTCTCTTCTCTTCACTCTTCTCTTACTTTCTACTGTTCTCTTTTTCCATTTCTTTCCTCTATATCTCCCCTTCTCTCCACTCTTCTCCTCTCCTCTCTTATCTTCGTCTTTTCCATCTTCTCTCCTCCCCCTTTTCCTTCTGTCCTAACCACTCTTCTCCTCTCCTCTCTTCCTTTCTTCTTTCTCTTCTCTTTCTTCTCTTTTTCTCTTCTCTTCATTTCTCTTTTCTTCTCTCTTTCTCTTCTCCTCTCTCTCTTCTTTCTCTTCTCTTCTCTTCTCTTCTTTCTCTTCTCTTCTCATCGCCTCTCCATCCTCTCTCCTACTCTCCTCTCCTCTATTGTCTCTCCTCTTCTCCTCCATCTCTCTTTGTAGACCCTTCGGGGCTCATTCCATAACATGGGCCCATTACGAGCAGAGCTATAAGTTTGCTAACGGTGAGATCCATCGGGTGAAAATCGATGTCTATCAAGGGGGCCGTTGTCTCTCACGCTGCTGTTATAGATGCTGCATGCACCTACACTTTTGATTCCCGACACAGTGCGCGCGCAGACACACACATACACACACAAGATTTATTCATCTACATCAACACTGTCCCTCTCTCAGTCGATCCTCTTGGTTTTTCAATGTCTTTACTGTACTTCTGTGCTAAATTAAGCGTTCACCAAACGTAGCCATGCACCTACGTCTATGCACTCTCAGAATCAAACACACACACACACACACACACCACACACACACACACACACACCACACACCACACAACACACACACACACACACACACACACACAGACGCGCACGCACACACGCGCACGCGCACGCACACGCACACGCACACGCACACACACACACACACACACACACACACACACACACACACACACACACACACACACACATCCACAGACTCTCCATTCAGATACATACACATACTGACCCAGCCGGAAAACAAAACACATATGAGCTCCATAATGGATTCTCCATCTTCCAGTACACATTTCATCCCCGGTCAATCTCTCCTGGTGCGTTGCAGTGCTAAGCAGTTAGCTTTAGCCCCTGGCAGGGTAATGGCAGATGTGCAGTCATCAGCGTTGGTCAATAGCCATGAGTCAGCAACTCGTAGTTCAGCTATGTCACAAACTCCAGAGCCTTACTCAAAGACTGGGGGGGGGGGGGGGAGAAAATGTGTTTTTTTCAATTGGTCCTTGTTTGGCGAAGGAAGACTTGAAACCATTTTCTATGACATCTTTGGGTGATTTCCTTTGGAAACTTAATATTATTTATCTTATTTACTTAATCGTCAACTCAAATAATTTTAACAGTTTCCTGTTTATTATGAGACGTTGTATCATACAGGTCTGCATTTTGGGTTGTGGAAATAGGTAACCGCTCTATTTAGTTATTGATGTATTATTTTACCATTATTTATCCAGGTAAGGTTGACCTGTGCGTCGCAGCAACGCCCTTGCAATACATTACTAATAAAACAAGAACAATATGATCTTCATAAACACAAAATCAAAGTAAACAAAGAAAATGTAAAGACAAATGAATGCAACTTATAAATACAACTCATTAAATAACAGATAAAACCAACAACCTCATGCACTTCAGCAACGTCCGTTAAGATAGATCTGAACGTCTGAGGAGGTAACACAGGATCAAAACTAAAAGAGACCTGCAGTTCATTCCGAGCATTGGCTTTCATTAATATGAGCACTGCCGTCGGTAAATTGACGTGCACACACTGTGCACACTATGAGCATATCAATGCGCCTGTCATTTAACCAGACCAGAAAATACTCTGGGTCATATGTCATGTGCCCATCTTCATGGTGTCCACGGCGACCAAAGTCCAATTCCCCCAGAGAGAACACCTGCGACACAAACAGCGCTCTCTCCCTCCATGCATCACTCTATTGTTGTGCGTGTTTGTGTGTGTGTGCATGCATGCATGTGTGAATATATGTGTGTTTGCATGTTTGTGTGCGTGTTCACGGAGAGCATTACTCAGGAGGACTGGCCTTTCTCTTAGACATCCGTAGGCGATTGTTCCGCCCTTACTCTTCCCCGCCAGCCGGCTATCTGCCTGTAGCTCCCATTGTAGCTGATGATGGCTAATGGTTTGAGGGATGGCGGCGAGAAGGCGAGCCACCGAGCAGAGAGAACGAGAGAGGAGGCGGAGAGGCTACAGGGACGACACAAAAGGAGGCGAGACGGAAAAAAAATAGATGAGGAGATGAAGTAGTTGAGCGAGAGGACAGGGAGGTCAAACAAAATGAGAGATATTTATGTGCTGTGTTCGTTCAATCTCCGTGGTAACAGTCTCTTCCTGAAAGTTCATGCACGTCCATCTGGATTTCCAATTACCCACAATCCCCTGTGACCCGGGCAAACGCGTTTCCTGAACAATGTTATTTCCTGACCTGACAAGTAGACAAAATACAAACGCACGGACACTAGGCACGCCGCTGAATACAGACATTTATAAACACAAACACACACATACATACACATAGACCAACACAGTGCAAAACACACACACACACACATACAAATGACATGCCTGGAGTGACGCACGCCTTGAGATTGTCTCTTTTATTTCCCCCTCATTCTTCACTGTTTGACGAAAACACATCCTGGCGTGCTCCCGTATTGCCTCTGACCCTTGGCTTAATGGGCCTCGTCTGAGTCATATTACACAAGAGAGGCCGAGAAGTGTCCCAAATCACAGGTGTTTACTTACTTCTCTGTCAAAGTTGACATTTTCCATTTTGTGCTATTGTGTTCAGTGAGACACTCATTTACTGTATTCACTTGTTGGTACGTTGTTAATTTGTTTGCATGCCTGTTATGCTGGATATAGAATGAATAGTGTTCAAATGTTTTCAAAAGGAGTATGCAAAGTTATTCTGAACCAAAATAGTTCTACGTGATAACAACGTTTAGCTGTGCATGCCAAGCTAGTGGGGACGTGAGGCGATCATTGGGTTAATGAAGAAGCTATGGAAAGCTTTGATGCACTGTCAATGAAAATGTCCAAACAGTTGGACCTTTTTAATGCAGTAGTCATCCATAATTGTAATCGTTGACAATGTATTGTTTGGCATTGTGGTGAGTTGCATTGTCTCCGTTGTATTATTTCAGATATATTGTGTTGGCTGTTGTTGTGTTGTGTAATGTTGCGTTGCACTTGTGGTGGTGTTCCTTTGTAATGTGTGTTGTGGATGCTATCAGCTCTGAGATGATCAGATCTTGGACCAGTGATAAATCTCTATGTAGCCAGAGGTCAAGTTGTTCCCTCCTGTAAATCTACTCACTGGCATGTTTTCATTACCAGCCCTAACACCTCCCTTGGGCGTACGTGTGTGTGTGTGTGCGTGTGTGTGTCTGTGTGCGTTTGTTTGTGTGTGTGTGTGTGTGTGTTTGTCGGGGTGTGGTGTGTGTGTGCTTAAGTACAAATTCATCAGCACTTGCCTTGGTTAGTACTCTCTAGCCTCTTCAGCCAAGGCCACTACTGCAACACACACACACACACACACACACACACACACACACACACACACCACACACACACCACACACACACACACACACACACACACACACACACACACACACACACACACACACACATTCACACAATGATGTCTCCGAGGTGCTTGTGGATGATTTAACAAAGTCCCTCGTCACTGGCTCATCAGGTATGGGCCTTCTCTATCTCGCTGTGTGTGTGTGTGTGTGTGTGTGTGTGTGTGTTATATGAGATAGGGCAAGTGGTCCAGAGCACAGTAGATTTACCGCTGGCTGGGCTGAGCTGCACTTAATCACAGCGACCACTTATCTAGGAGTTATAGTGCTTACTCTCTACCTCCGCTGTCCCCTCTCCCTCCTCCTCGCTCCCTCTCTTTCCTTTGACTGTCTCTCGCCCCCTCTCCCTCCCTCTCTCACCATCTCTCCCTCCCGATCTATTAGAGCTGGTGGTTTTGGTTTTGGAGTTTAGTAATTATTTCGTTCCATTCTGTGATGAATCTCTGGATTGAAGTCACGTGATTTGACTTTGGGGTGTTGGACAATGGATAAAACTTGAGTCAGAAACTATAGTCCAACCATAGTTTATACGCTTGTACTAAAGGGACCATGCCTTTTTACGGACAGGTCAAGAACACAACTCACAGCTGAGCTGAAGCGTGCTGAACTATTGTACAATTATATGAACTTAACCCTTTTCCCAGAGGGCTCTCGGCTCTTGGTAGGACTCACACACGTGATGCTCATAACACAAATTAGGGGTCTGCTGCTTTTATGTATCAGGGCAACGGTAGTGGACTTAACTAGTAATGATGAATCTACTACCGGTGCCCCGGTAGAAATAATAGTCTTTGTTTTATGTCTACACCTGTGCTTTGTTGTCAATCTGTACAGCTCTGCAATCATTTAATAGTTTACCATTCATATTGGATGGTTTTTCATTGGCATTGCATTTTTATAAAGTCATATGGTGATTGGAGTCTAAATGAATTAAAGCTAAATGCTTAATTTTTAATTGTTCTTTATTATCCACATAATAAACTATGCCCTTACAATTAACACAATGATAGGGTTGACACATTATGTTTTATACTGATCTACTGACACTTAAAAGCTCTGTTGGCTTTGTAAAAATGGCAGTTATATTGCCAAGGCAAGTTATATGGCCAACTGCAAGTGATATCCCTGAAGGTTACCTCAGGCTAGTCGTGCTACTTGAGGATGATTCACGCTTGTGATTCAACAATACCTTGGTAAATGTACAGTGATATTGATTACTGCTTTAATTAGAATCAATACACTTGTTGTGTTTCGACTCTACTTTCTCTTTTGCTCTCCCTTGTCTCCCTGAAGGGTACATGAGCTCGCCTTTGGCGGTAATACCCCTCATACACACAGGGGGAAACCTCCCCTTATGTTCAGACTATACGGTCTCATCGGGTAGACGCTGAAAGCTGGTCGGGCGGGGCCATGCATTTATGTGTTTCTCTTCTGAGAAACACATAAACTTCTCTTCTAGTTAAACATTGTTAAAGACAAGTTAAAATGAGGCACAATATTAACATCCAATGGATTGGATAGCAGTGCTAAATGAGAAGAACGGAAAATTCCTTCCAATTGCTTTTTTAGGGGTTATCCCCCCCAGGTGTTTGTGTGTGTTTGTGTGTGTGTTTGTGTGTGTTTACTTGACTGTGTGTGGGAGGCCGGAGCAAAGGATTAACTTTCTCTAACTCTCTGCTTTTCCTGTTTAGTCTGAGTTTGTGTGGCTGACCGTCTAGCAGAGGTCATACACAAGCTATCCCACATGTAAACCCAGAGGCATCTACATACAGACACACACACACACACACACACACACACACACACACACACACACACACACACACACACACACACACAACACACACACACACACACACACACACACACACACACAAACACAACACACACACATACACACACACAGTTTCAGAATACCGAAATCTGTAATTTACTTCTAATTAAGTTATCAAGGGTTATTATGGGGTGCATTCAGAAAACGATGTTCCATGAAATCCATCAAATTTTTTCTATCATGTGTGTGTGTATCAAAATAATCAATACATATTTTTTTTTAATGCATCAACTGCATCTGCAGCCTTATTGGACAAATAATTGATAATTCATTCAATTTCAAAAATATTTTTAGGTCATTTCAGACACAGGTTTGTAGATACATGAAGATGGTGCTCCATGCTGCCATGCAGGAGATCTCTCTTTAATGCTGCTATCCATTTGGATTTACGAAGTGGTAAAGTCGCAAATCTCCCAGCTTTCTTGCGGCATTTCACTGAGGCACGCCCCCTTTTGGTCGTAGTATCTCGTCGCTTTCAAAGTAGAGCGAGCAGAGCTGTACAACTCGCAAAGAAGATGACTGTGCCCATAGTTAATGGGGGATGAGATGTATTTTCTTTCTATTTGTACCACGTTGGTGGTTTTAATGTCGTTTTTAAAACCTCTTACACACTTGATTTCATTGCTGCTTTAATCCGGTCACCAATATATGCATTGCACGGTCTTGCTTTGCGTGCAATTCAATGTAAAGTTTTGTTTTGAAGCTGGTTTGCTAAAGAGGCCATGTTGCTAATGATGACTAGCATGCTACTACTCCCCCTCGTGGCTCGACAGAAACACAAATGGCAAACTGGAAGGCTGGAGCAAGGGAAATACGTCACGTTTCTCGCTGAAGCTGGTCGTTCGTACCAGCGTACCATCCAAATGGATAGCAGCATGAGTGTGTGTGGTGTTGGCTGGTCTAACCTGTGCACATCAATTACTCAATGTGCAACAGGTGTGCAGCCTCACCCAGCCCCAGAGTCCAATCAGACTATCTCGGGCCAGGTGAGGCTGCTTTAACCAGCCATCAACACACACACTCCCCAAAGAGATCAATCCAAACAGCATCATGCATGCGTGTGATGAACCTTCCAGCATGGAAGCTGTCTTTTATTGGAGAACAGCTTATGAACCCAAGAAATTGGGCGAGAGATCTGAACAATAGTGTTGGACGGTCGCAGTCTGACTTCGGCCTACGGTGATCATAAATTGGCGACCAATACAACCCTCTAACCATGTGTGCAGTAAATGGTCTTTCTCCCTTCAAGATATCCCAGGTTCTCTGAATTGCGCTTTAATGATGGCGCCGTCCTCAGTAGAAGATGTATTCATGTAGGTCCTCAGAGATCATGCATGTTTAATAGAGCATGAACTAGCAGGCCAAGAGAGAGACACTCAGACAGGTGATACAGACAGCAGAATCAGACAGACAAGACGGACAGACCTACTGCTAGGTTACCATGGTTATCAGAGCAGAGAGAGTGTCAGGTGATTAAGCCCCACTGGATGTATACGTGTGTGTGTTTGTGTGTGTGTGCATGCGCATTTCACCACAATATATTAAAAATATCTCACCACATACAGTGCCCTTCAAATCTCAAGCTTGTCCAATGTTAGTTCACGTCATACAGAGCTTCATATAGCGCTTCGACATTGATCACAAAACCTATCAAAGGTTTTGCTCACTTGAATGACAAACAGCCTCTGGGGGAAGTTGTTATCTGTGCAGAATATCTCTTTGTTATTTTAATAATTCCTCTCACCAACTCAAACACACACTAATCTTATAGCATTGGTCGTAGCGGAATCCCTTTGGATGTCACTTTGACACAAAATGTTATCGGGTTCCTAAGTTCGTAGAAGTTATTGTATCCTCATCGCCACATCTTCATCATTACAATCAGCTCCGTTGGATTAAAAGCGTCCGTGTTCCTATTTAGGCCCAATCCCATTTCTACCCCTTACCCCTTCCCTTAACCCCTCCCCCTTGTTTTGAAGGGGTAAGGGTATGGGGTGGGATGGGGCCTTATTCTCCTCTTTCTATTTCCCCCTTCTGCCGCGGCGGCCTTGGCCGTACCCCCCGAGCCTCTCCCTGGGGGATCATGCCCGGGAAGATTCCGCTCTTTTGTGGCTGGCGTCCCCCCCATTGTCCCGCCTCTGCGTCACCACTTTCAGCCTCGATGTGTCTTCTTATTTTTATTCTTTTACAATGGATTATATCACATCATTATGGGGCTCAGAAAGAGGCCTACATAAGCAGGCCGGCTGAGGCATGAAATCACAGCGCAGCAGGACGGTCGTCGTTTGCGGTCAACCAGTTGAGCCCTAGGAACCTCCCCCCGGCCTGTTGTTGGGGGGGCTCGTCTTCTGAATGGGTTACAAAGCTGTTTTCCTTCTCGTCTACGGCGTGCTGCTTGACTCACTAGCTCTTCCTCTACCTACACTCGACACTTTCCGAGAATCTCTTTCGAGGATTTTTTATAATTGTTCTGGCGTTTTCGTTGTGTTGTGTTTGTGCATGTACCAGATTAGATTGTGCAATTTTAACAATGAAAGAGAGGGAAGGAAAAGATAAACCAACTTTCCCGTTAAAAAATGTGTTGACATTTTTCCGGTGAGTAGAGCTACTGCTGTTGTAGGGACAGATGCAGGCATGCCTTTGCCAAAAAAAACATATAAATCATCTACCATCTCTACACCCGTTCCCAGTCCCCCTCCACCCTCCCTAGTGGAACTGCCTCCGCCAACATGGGGGGCTGGTATAGGGAGCCCATGTCATTACCAGCAGCCCAGAGTTGAGAGGACATTACAGCGTCTCCGGGACATTTGCATCTGGTTTTGAAATTGCTTTAATGTCGCTGTGATCAGTGAGGGATGTTGCCTTCAATTCCCTAGCATTGACAAATGTCAGTAGTTATTAGCCGTTTTTTTTTTTGTGAAGTGAGTCCCAGGGGAGGGGGGAGGGGGGATGAGCTGCCTCTTCTTAGGGGGGGTGGGGTGACCTAAAATATTTTATGGTCGGTTTATTAATTAGGCTGGAAATTATCAAGAGCCAAGGCCGTTATTGCAACTTGAAAGCCAGATTTGCGCTAAATATTTTATGAAGAGTTTTTTAAGATGTGTCTCTCGCTATATTTTTGGGTCCCCACACATGGGCCAAGGAATATACTGATGACTACTTCATTTAATTGATGGTTGAAAAGGTTGGCTGCCATTCTGCACACGGTATTACTACAGGGTGTAAGCCATTCTGCACTACAGGGTGTAAGCTTGTCTTAACATTTACATTGTTTTAATGCGTTGAAGGTTCAACCTTTAAGTGCTAATTTTACTGTTAGTATTATGTTTTATATGTATATAATATATGATATTCCCTTAAAGGGCCAGTGTAGCCAAAACCATGTTGTGTTTAATTCCTAGTATGTCTTCTATTATCCCAGACATAGGCCCAATCCCATTTCTACCCCTTACCCTTCCCCTTACTCCTTCAAAACAAGGGGGAGGGGAAGGGGAAGGGGTAAGGGGTAGAAATGGGATTGGGCCTTAGTCATCTATACCGTTCTGTTACCATTACTAATTAATATTGGTGTAAAACCCTGTCTCTTGGCTCAGGGCCCAGCCTTTTCTCTTTTTGGAGTCAAAGGGCCCCCGACAGGGAGGGCGAAGGCTAACCCCATGGTGTGTGTGGATGTGTGGTGCAGCTCCATAGGGGCGGCCATTGATGTTGATGGCTGTCGTTATACTATTTTGCTCGTTATAAGAAATTCACATAAAGCCTCCAAAAGATGACGTGAGCCTTAACGATGGGGTTGAACCAACGCCCCTCCCCCCTGTGAAAACCTTCTCGTGGTGTTGGTACTATCGATTTTCTCATGGGTCGAGATAAACGCGAGGCAATTCTTGTCTGTGGATAAACAAGAGAAAGAATGAAGGAAAAGTGAAGAGATTGGAAAAGAGTATCAAAGTTTTTGTCTCATAATTGATTTGTGTGTGTGTGTGTGTGTGTTAGTGTGTGTAAGTGTGTAAGTGTGTATATGTGTGTGTGTGTGTGTGTGTGTGTGTGTGTGTGTGTGTGTGTGTGTGTGTGTGTGTGTGTGTGTGTGTGTGTGTGTGTGTGTGTGTGTGTGTGTGTGTGTTCTAGCAGTGAGTAAGTGTGTGGGCGAGATGGAGAGAAAGCGAGGTAGAGCCAAAGAGAGATTTGGAGTTCCTCAGATGTTCTTCACAGTTCATCAGAGTTGACATCTGGCCAAACAGCTGGATTCATCTGAGCCCAAATAGTCTTTCTTTCTCACACACACACACACACACACACACACACACACACACACACACACACACACACACACACACACACACACACACACACACACACACACACACACACACACACACACACACACACAATAAACATTCAACACTTTCTCCTTTCGACTCTTGTTGCTTCCTCTTGTTGCTCTCCTTTACATACACAGACACATGCCTCCGCTTAGTTCACCATAAAGCCCTGCAACCATGCATATTTGATTTGATGTATATGGCGGAAAGAGTGCGAGAGAGAGAGAGAGAGAGAGAGAGAGAGAGAGAGAGAGAGAGAGAGAGAGAGAGAGAGAGAGAGAGAGAGATACAGAGACAGAGACAGAGACAGAGCGTGAGAGAGAGAGAAACAGTCAGAGTGTCACGTGTGTTTGGGCTTGTAAAGTATGTGTCTGCATCTGGGGATTTGTAAAAGTTCTTGTGTGTGTATGACTGAGTGTGTGTGTGTGTGTGTGGGTTTTTGTGTGTGTGTGTATATTAGGAAGGAAGCACAATCTCTTTCCAGAACATTAGGTTACTACAAACATCATCTCTGAAAATACACCAGATGGTTTTCATTTGGTTTAGGCAAGTTATCTAACTCATCAAGAACATGCACCATGAGCCTTGTCAATTCAGGATTTTTGTAATTCTCCACGTTTAAAACAATATGTTCAACGTAGTTACAATATCTATGTGATGTCCTAATATAACTAAGGATATTTTATTGAAGGTACCACTATAAATATAATTTATAATATGTATAATTACTATTCCCAATGACCTGTAGGTATTCTGCCTTTGGTGAACATCTCCACCGTTACGACTGATCAGAGAGATGCACACATGCCCTTTGTGTTCATTCCTCTTCTACAGGTTGAGAGGCAGATCGTTGCTAAGCTGTTTTTAATGACACACACACACACACACACACATACGCTGCATCCCGTCTGCCGCCGTCCCTCATACACCCAGCATACCCTACTTATGTCCTTTAGTAATATCATGAGCGTCACCAACCAGTCATTGCGCTCTGCAGAGTCTGGTCACCACCGTTGGGTTCTCCTAAATGCCAATGGCCGCTGTCTCCCCCGCCGCCTCCCCAGGCCTCTTCCCGGCGGTGCTGAACCTGGCCACCATGGCCGACATCCACGCCAACGCCACCTGCGGCTCCCAGGGGCCAGAGATGTTCTGCAAGCTGGTGGAGCACGTCCCGGGACAGCCGGCCAGGAACCGGCCGCAATGCCGCGTCTGCAACCAGAAGAGCATCAAACCCTTAGGTAGGACCTCCAACCAGGCCCCCCGTGATCCACACACGCACACACACGCACACACACGCACACAAACGAACACACACCGTAACTATATCGATGTATCTGGGAACAACGATAGATATATAAATAGATTTATGGTATATACATACACATGCACACTCCGATTTTATATATAGATAAAGATACAGTATATACATATATATTGTATATACTTACGCACACACTCTAACTATATATATATATAGGAGCCGAGCCACAATACATAAAGAAATATATATATATAGTATAAACATGCACACACACTAACTATATATATATATATATATATAGATATGGGAACAACAATATATGTGTATATATATATGTAAGGGATAATGCCCGACGAGGTGTCCATTATCAGGAATTAATGGACGACGTGGAGGCGTGAACCGTCCGACGCGAAGCGGAGGACGGTTGCCTCCGCGAAGTCCATTAATTCCTGATAATGGACACCTCGAAGGGCATTATCCCGCTTATACCACGGTCACTTACCAACGGTGACCAAATTAAGACCTTTAATTTATATTTTCATGCGTTTTACAATCCGAATATAAAGTTTTCCACAAAACATACATTTGTTTGCCTGGTTACGCCTGAGGGTCTGACTAATACCCGGAACCACCATTACACGCCCGTTGGGTTCTCATGCAACGGAAACGTTGTTCACTCCTCCAGTAATTAGGACGGGCCATAGCTACGACTTTAGAACGGGAGGTAGCGGGAGGTATTATAGTCCGCTCAGCTTTGTTTTGTTTCCCGTTGCTATGGTTACTACTATTTTAGAGACGATACGCCAGCTAGCGCATTATTGAGAACGGTAAACAGACAATTTGACGGAACTACTTGTCCAGGTGTCCGTATATCAGGAGTTAATGCACACCCTGCATCCAATCAGAATCGAGTATTCCCGCAGACCGTGGTATAAATATAAGTATATATATGGTGTATATATATACAGTACACTCACACCCTGAAGTCCCCTGTTCAGCTTTTTCATGGTAATATCTTGTTTAAAGGTGTCTGAATGCTGGCGTATTTGTCAGAGCCTAACTGCGCAGATGTTAACTAATGACTTGGTATGTAATCATCTGTCTGCAAGTTGCATCTTAACGGTTGGACTGCAAAATTAATCACGTCTCCCGACAAAGTGATAGAACATAATTGCCAGCCAATAATGACTCATTTAACCCCCGGTAAGTCAGCCAGCCTGCGTGTCCATCCATCACTCAGCCTGCCAGCCAGCTGATCTGAGAGCGCCGTAAACAGGTGGAGGAAGATATATGGAAATGTACAACAGGGGAGAAGGGACATCTTTAGATTAAGGCTGCGACTAAACAATTCCTTTCAAAGTGAATTGATCAAATTATACATTTTCTGATGAGAAAATTCACCATTTAGACCAAACTCTGAATGCCATAAATAATAGCATCCAGTAGTTAGCCGAGTCCGAAGTGATGTCTTAGATGTGCTTGCTTTATCGGACAAGCAGCCAAGAAAAAATAGATAACTCTGCTTATAATGATCCATGAACCAATTATTTGAATTGAGCTGCAAATATTTATTTTTGTACTTGATAAATGACTTAAAGGATTAATCGATTATTAAATTAGATAGATTAATTTGCTGTTGATTGACTGATCGATTAATCGACTAATTGTACACCACTAATTTAGATGTTGGTTTATAGAGTCGGAAAGATAATGGAAGGAATGGAGCAAGGAGGAGAGGGATGGAGGGAGGGAGGGAGGTAGGGAGGGAGGTAGGTAGGGAGGAAGGAAGGGAAGGAGGCTGGGAGGAAGGACGGAAGGCAGGGAGGGAGGGAGATGTGACCAAATGGATGACGTTGGCTCATGTGTGCACTACATGGCCTGTTTGTTGTATTGTGTATTGAAGACACCGATAACAAAGTTTAATTTATATTTGTTTTATTTTGTTAACCCAATTAACAGCAAATAGACAAACCTACAAAGAAACTCTGGGAGGTTTTATTGTCAGAAACTATATGAAAAGTGGATTAAGGTGAAGTCACCAAATGTTTTGAGCAGGATGTGATTTGTGCTTTGCTGCTTGCATGGAATCGTTTCAGGGTCTACCTTGTGTGAATCGATCTTTGGTGAATAAATCACCACCTCCGAACTGGACATGTCTTTAAAAATGTTTGACCGCTGTCTGGCTTAAGCTGGATGGAAGGATGGATGGAAATGGAGATGGAAGGAAAAGGAAAATGAGAAATTAGGAAAACCGGCTATTTTCTGCTGATTTTCACCATTTACCCCTGATTTGTAAATGCTATCCAGCCATCTATGTTGTACATTTGGGGAGATGATTGAAATGTCTGACCCCATTGTATCCACGTTTTATCTCGTATTATATCTCTTGTATTGTATGAGACCGAGAGCAGTCCCAGCTGGCCTAGCCATGCGTCTTATTTGAT
>NC_079432.1:13500812-13515812 GCF_026213295.1 Gadus chalcogrammus | reverse complement strand
GAGAATACATTGCACTCTCTCTAGAATGGAGAGCTGTACTGAACTCCATTGCGCTGTTTGATGGCTTGTCTGGGAGCGTGGGCCAGAAAGAAAAACTGTAGGAGAGATTGCGGCATCTCCTTGCTGGTTGGCTAGATGGTGCTCAGGGCTGGTATTTAAAAGTCTTAAGGTCAGGTTATTACCAAATGTGTGTACGTGTGTGTACGTGTGTTTTTCTCAGACAGATGTTTTTTTCATATTTTACATTATAAAACAGACACACACACATACTCACACACACAAACACACACACACACAAACACACTGCTTGTATGTTGACGAAACTGGTGCACATACAAACAGAATGCATGCTCGGTGTCACCACACACACTAGTAGTAGTAGTGATACCCTCCAAAGGGGCTAGAGAAATGGCGTGTGTTATTACGCTTCAGCTGCAGAGTGTCCACTCTAACCTCATGTTGTAGTAGCTGAGACGCTTCCTCCGACCTCGACTGTGGCAGCTGTCTATGAACTGGGAGCAAAGGGGAAAGTTCGGCGTCCCCCTAGAGATGACAAACACCGTGATAGGGAAACAATAAATGTTTGGATGAAGGCCCTTCGCATCTGGGTGTTTTCAGGCAGGAGGATTTGGACTTAAATTTGAAATGTTCTTGAAAACACCCAGATGCTCAATAACCGTACTTGGGTCACACATTGCGCATCATTATTATTGCTACTATTATGAGACACGCTGTTGACTCATATCCACATCAGTGGGTTTTGAGCAGTTTAGAGTCAATCAAGAGTCCACCGCTGGTTCCCTGACTGGAGGCATTCCCTAACACTCGGGTGTAAGTGAACTGTAAACAACAGCTGTTCATTGGCGTGCATGTGTGTGTGTGTGTGTGTGTGTGTGTGTGTGTGTGTGTGTGTGTGTGTGTGTGTGTGTGTGTGTGTGTGTGTGTGTGTGTGTGTGTGTGTGTGTGTGTGTGTGCGTGTGTGTGGGTATGTCAGTTTACATGAATCAAATAACACAATCACAACGCATTCTCCATGGCTGATTAACGGCTGGACACTGTGTTATGCAGGACATGAGGGAAGGACTGGGCCATTCATTTTCTCATCAGTTTGCTAAGTGCTTATTTGGCTTGAGTTTTGTTCAAGATGGCGTTCAAAATAGATTGTTTTTTTTTCTGTCTTGCCTGTTAATTGTTGAATAGCAATAATACTTCAGACCAACTGATTCACCACGTAACGATTAAAACTAACATTTTATTTCTGGGACACCAAAAGTTAAACCCATTTCTTGCTTCGTCTATAAATTGGATAGAATTTTAAATGAACCAACCAGGTGAGAAAGTCGGCTCCTATTTCATGGTGTCTTTAACACGAATCACAATGGCTGTGGCTCCTTCGTCGGGGGAATAACTATCAGGACTGCTTTCGTCCAAGTTATATTACCAGGCCAGACACGGAGAGCATCAGACTTGCATGTGCCGCGATTGGTTCTTTGGTTGCTTCATGCCTGAATGAACACCCCCCCTAGGGGAACAGAATGGAACTCGCAGCAGCCTTGCTATCAGCCTTGCACCATGGTGCAACCCACCCTCCCAGTACCTAAACACATAGAACCAGTGCCTGAGACCTGGGATGGGTGTCTTTGGGTTTTGGCTTTGTAGCCATGCAAGCCATGGGTCTGGGTGTCAATGTTGTACTTACTTTCTCTGTCTTTCAGAAAGGGATTTCTAGATATAGTTCATATCAATAAATCTATTGCGATCGCTAGGTGTTATTCCTGGTTAGCGGTGTGTTGTTTGTGGATAGAACACACTGACATAGAAGAGCGTGTGCAGTCAAATGGATTACAATTGATTTATATAGAGTTGAATTGAAGTGAATTTAATTTAATGGATGTTTTGACACAAGTCACAGCTACAAATGGTCTCCATTTCCAATGTGTGCGTTCACATGGCGTCTGGTGCAGGGCCCTAATCACTGTTGACTCAGCTTCTTCCCCCATGTTTGTTGTGGATTTATGACCGACATTCATAATGGAATGGAAGGCTCTCATTTTATACGGCCTCTAATATTGTTTGTCAACGCTTTATGCAGATGGTTATGGTTTAGGCGGGAGAGAAAAACAGATTCAGCTATGATCAAAACTCAATAAATGACACACACACACGCTTAACACACACTGTATGATTAGATGCTCTCTTTTGCTCTTTTACACACACACACGCATGCTCACAGACACACACACACACACACACACACACACACACACACACACACACACACACACACACACACACACACACACACACACACACACACACACACACACACACACACACACACACACACACACACACACACACAAAACCTACTGTATGAATAGAGACAGTGTGTCTTTGTGGAACATTTCAATTGACTGCTATAAGGTTACATTGAAATACACCCCTCACCCTGACACACGCATGCTTGCACGCATGCACACGCATTCACCCACACACATACACAAACACACACACACACACACACACACACACACACACACACACACACACACACACACACACACACACACACACACACACACACACACACACACACACGCACACACATTCATGGTCGGTGCCTTCTGCATTCTAATTTCCGCAATACGATACAGGGTTGATACAACGTCTTTTATCAAACTTCCCAAATAACCAACTGAATAACTGACTGATTAACTGACTGACTATCTAACTGACTAATTACATGTGTGTTTATTTTGTCAGTTTGTTAATATTACACAATCAGAACCCCAATCCATATATTCTGTTTTGGTCTCTCAGCAGTTGATTTTGCACTATAGAACCAAATTGAAATTATACAGACAGACGCTGCTATTCTTCGCTGCCTCAACATAAATGAGGCAAAACCAATGCTCTTTTCCCAAGGAAACCCTTGGGGTATCGTTCACCAAAAGCCTAGCTTTGGTGCCAGCGATGTCAAAGCAATGATACCGCTAGAAAAAACATCCTCTAACTCTCTCTCTCTCTCTCTCTCTCTCTCTCTCTCTCTCTCTCTCTCTCTCTCTCTCTCTCTCTCTCTCTCTCTCTCTCTCTCTCTCTCTCTCTCTCTCTGCCCAGGTGTTCCAGATTGCCTATGTGATTATTAAGGCAGCCAACTCACCCCGTCCAGGTAACCCATGGAGGTTTATTTTCTTCATGGACCAGAGTCCCCTAGCAGCTCTCTGTGTTGTTAACACTTGCTGGCTGGAGTAGCTCAATGCATGAATCAGATTTATGAACCAAAATTAATTCTATGTTTTTGCAGGCATCTAACATATTATTAAACTGTTAATGACATTCTAGCTAAATCGATTACAGTTATTAAACAATATTTTGGACATTCTTGGGGTATAGTTATTTAATGTTTGTGTTTTTGAAAATACCAATATTGTGAGAATGTATGAGTTACCATGAACGATCTATAAAAAAATAAATAATACCAGACAAGAGCATTTTATTGAACATTGATCAATTTCTATTTAACATGTTTGAACTTATCAATTTGGCCACAGACATTTCCCTCAATGCTACATTGATCCCCCCTTACACACACACACACACACACACACACACACACACACACACACACACACACACACACACACACACACACACACACACACACACACACACACACACACACACACACACACACACACACACACACACACACACACACACACACACACTTCCCCTGCTGGTATTCATTACATCGTTCAATTCTAACCTTGCACTTGTCAGGTAACTGGGTCTTGGAGCGCTCGCTGGATGGCGTGACCTATGACCCGTGGCAGTACTACGCCATCACGGACACCGAGTGCCTGACGCGCTTCAACCTCAACCCGCGCACCGGACCCCCGTACTACACCAGGGACGACGAGGTCATCTGCACCTCCTTCTACTCCAAGATCCAGCCGCTGGAGAACGGAGAGGTAGCGCCTCCCTCTATAGGCAACGTGGCGTCGCTCATCGTGAGCCCCGTACCTGGGCTCTCCGGCCCTCTGGCTCCCAACATTTGACTGTCCCTTTACCACTATTTTTCATCGATTTAAAAAAAGGAAAGGGCAGTTGTCATGGCCTTTCTTGAAGCACTTCGTATTCAAGAGTAAAAAATAGATGAACACACATGCGCTGGCTGAGCAGAGAGTGCAAGCTTCGTACGCAATACTGAGTGAAGGAAGGCAATGGCCAGTGGGATTTTTTAAAATGTATTTAGCTAACAAAGGCAAACACAAATCATACAGATGGTACATTTACAGATGGAAAACATATGATGGCATTTGGATTTTTTACTGAAGAATCTGTCTATATTATATTTCATTTTAAGTCAAATGTTCTAAACCTAAGATCCCCTCGTCCTACCTGCAGTATCCTTGCGTACCACCAGTGGTAATACTGCGCTACTACACTCGCTGAGCTCAAACAACGGAGGTAAAGTACAGACGTAGCCCCACAAGAAGTGGATTTGTTTTGCATCAGATACGCAAAGTACATTTGGAGAGTAGAGAAGGAGCGCTGCCTGATTACGTTTCAAGTATCCGGAGTCGTATAAAGTTGATTTAAATAAATACATAAAAAGCACAGCAGAAATGATCAACCGTCAATAATCTATTTCATTGAACAATTTCGCTCCGTGAAAGTGTATATCATTAAGGAAATAAAAATAAACAGACAAACTAGTGCCAAATTATATCATTCTACCTACATGAGTAGGTATGTTTTCTCACAGATCCTCAGCTCACAACAACAGTTGATGCTTCTTAAGGCGGTATGGGGAGATTAACGGAGGCGTAATGCCTGCAGGCCATCTATAGCTTTAACCTCCTCGCTAGTTATTAAGAAGTAGAACAAGCAGCACAAGGAGCTGAGCGTCATCACGCTGAGTATATGTGACAGCCTCCATAATCATCCATGTGCTGGGTTACAAGGATCCCAACAGTTTCATGGGGTTAACACGAATCCTTTCCTTTTCAACATGTATCAATGATGTAGATTGACAGTATAAATAGTTGGACATCATAAAACTTAAAAGAGGCAGAAAATGCTGGAGGTGCACTTTTAACTAGCGACATGATAACCATAGCTAGTGTCAGACACAGTTACGTGGAAGTCAGTAGACTTATTAGAGCGTGTTGAATGACACACCGCAAACCAGAGAATACAAAGTCACCTGTGCCCGACTCCTCTCCGAGAAAAACCTCCCTTTGGATATTTGAGAAGAGGATTAACGGATCTTTACTCGTCGGATTACTTGAAATAACATTCTCGAAAGCAAAGCTAGTACCGTTTAAACCTGTGGAATTAATACAGCCGACACTATCTGTTTTATTAGCGCACTGTTGCTGAGGCAATTTACTGGGCCGTCACAGTCCCTTCTGTTCGGCACACAACACACTACCGTTCCCGAGATGCGCGCTGATAAGAGTGCAGGAGACTGTGAAAAAGTGGAATGGAAAAGTTAAACGATGGGAAGGATCATATTTTGGAAAGTGTAACTGCTTATTTATCGGAGCGCTTTAGCATCAGGGGAAACTTGGCCAAGGCTGTGATGGTTGAATAAAAGTAACGATAAAAAATAAAGGTTTAAAGGTTTAATACTGTGTGTTGATTGGGTTTCTAGAATATTCTCAGCTGCATCATGGAAAGCCAAGGGGTGCATGTTAAAGATGATAGGCTAGTGTCTTGGTTTACGGTCATACAGACACACGGTAACACAGACACAGGTGTACTACCACCTGGTTGGATCACAAAAGTAAGATAAAGCAGTTAAATACCATAATCGACTCAATAAATGCTTTTCGAATATGTATAAATTCATACACACTTAGCACGCACACACATACAATGCAATTTTTTTCCAGCATCGTCCGAAACATTCTAATTGTAAATGGGTTGGATGTGTGTGTGTGTCTGTGTGTGTGTGTTTATGTGTGTGCCGAGGTAGTGCAGACGGGTGTCAAAAGTTTGAGTAGGGTTTGTATGTGTGTGGTTGTGTGTGTGTGTGTCTGTGCGTGTGTGTTAGAGATGTGATGATGAGTGGGGTGACATTGGGAGTGTGTGCACGATGCAGTGACACATCGCCTACGACTCATTATAGTTTCTCTGTGATCAGACTGCTAGGGAGCTGTCAGCCTCACACACACACACACACACACACACACACACACACACACACACACACACACACACACACACACACACACACACACACACACACACACTAAAGAACCCCCCCTGCTATCCCCAACCCCACGCACTAGCACCCTTCACACTCACACACACACACATTTGCTCACACGAATCACCCGAAAAATCACACAAACACTCACACACAAAGACACACGCACGCAAGAATTACACACATGCACACGCAAAAATAAAACCTACACACACAAACATGGACTCACACAGTGTACAGCTTGCAGCCATCAAGTATTCCTAAAGACTAACAACTATTCCCTCACAAAATGCATGTACAAAAATGTAAACACACACACATATACACACAGTGATACATGGACACATGTAGAGAGAGAGAGAGAGAGAGAGAGAGAGAGAGAGAGAGAGAGAGAGAGAGAGAGAGAGAGAGAGAGAGAGAGAGAGAGAGAGAGAGAGAGACAGGGAGAGACAGAGAGAGACAGAGAGAGAGATGAGAGACCCTACTCTCTAAGTATTTTTTTTGGCTAAGATGAATGTTTCCTTGGCTCCCATCGTGAGAGAGACAGATGGGCAGGCAGACAGTCAGGCAGACAGTCAGGCAGACAGTTAGGCAGACACTAAGGACAGGACAGTCAGGACAACAGGCGAACCGTGTTTTCAATATGTATTTGATGTGTTTGAGGGATGACGTCGATCGCAATTCATATGATTCACTTAGTCGTGCTGGGATTTAGTATCGACCAACTAATGATAGCCATTAAAGACAGACAGAGTTTTAGTTTTAGCATGCAAAAAACCTCAAGAACTATAAATCAGTGTTTATTAATAAATAAATGCAGTGAACGACACATCTACAATGTTATGAAAGAAACAAGGGAAGAAAGTAAGCAATAAAGAAAGAAAGAATGAAAGAAGGCAAGAATGAGAAAGAAAGAAACTCACTAATGCAACGATGCTGTAAACTGGCTCAAAGGACTAGTTAAAGGGGTGTTAATCTTACAAATCAAACGGGAGGTTCAGCATCATCTACAGGTTGACCGAGGGTAATTGCAATTGTTACATCTGGTTTAATGTCATTATTTTGGCATTTATCTATTACAAATGACGGTGAGTTTGTGGGACCAGGTAGTGGGTACTCGTGTTGCATTGTGGGTATTGTGGAGAGAACCCTGTAACTTGAGTGAGGCGTCAGAGGTCCCATTCGACTGTTGGTTTGGCCCTGATTTACTGTTGATCTGGGGTCTCGGGGAGACCTTCACAGCATCGCCAAACGATTGCATATTCAAGCAATAAATTGCAATTCACAACAACATCATGAAACAGTCATCGCTGTCTGGGTGAAGGAAGGTTTCATGACCTGAGCATCAACTCCTCTGCTCGTCACCAGATCCACACCTCTCTGATCAACGGGCGGCCCAGCGCCGAGGACCCCTCCCCCACCCTGCTGAACTTCACCTCCGCCCGCTTCATCAGACTGGTGTTCCAGCGGATCAGAACGCTCAACGCTGACCTCATGACCCTGGCGCTCAACGACCCCAGAGATGTGGACCCCATCGTGACGAGACGGGTGGGCGGGGCTCGGGGAGGCAAAATAAAAACACTGGATTGCATGTGCCCATGTTTACAAAGTCTGACTTTTGTGACCCTATGCAGGGTTACACAGTGTTTGCTCCTCTCTCTCTCTCTGTGTTGCTCTCTCTCTCTTTCTCGCTCTCTCTCTCTCTCTCTCTCTCTCTCTCTCTCTCTCTCTCTCTCTCTCGCTCTCTCTCTCTCTCTCTCGCTCTCTCTCTCTCTCTTCTCTCTCTCTCTCGCCTCTCTCTCTCTCTCTCTCTCTCTCTCTCTCTCTCTCTCTCTCTCTCTATCTCTCTCTCTCTGTGTCTCTCTCTCTCTCTCTCTCTCTCTCTCTCTCTCTATCTCTCTCTGTGTCGCTCTCTTGCTCTCTCTCTCTCTGTCTCTCTCTCTCTCTCTCTCTCTCTCTCTCTCTCTCTCTCTCTCTCTCTCTCTCTCTCTCTCTCTCTCTCTCTCTCTCTCTCTCTCTCTCTCACTCTCTCGCTCTCTCTCTGCAGTATTACTATTCTCTGAGGTGTAACCCGGTGTCTCTCTCTCTCTCACTGCAGTACTACTATTCCATTAAGGACATCTCTGTAGGGGGCATGTGTATCTGCTATGGCCATGCAAAGGCCTGCCCTCTCAATGAAAGAACAAAGGTATGACTATCTGTCTGTCTGTCTGTCTGTCTGTCTGTCTGGCTGTCTGTCTGTCTGTCTGTCTGTCTGTCTGTCTGTCTGTCTGTCTGTCTGTCTGTCTGTCTGTTTGTCTGTTATTATTTTGTATATCTGCCCATAGTTACAGTAGTCATCGTGTATGTCGGTCTGCCTCACTGTCCCTAGTTACGGTAGCTAGCTTGTTTTTCCGTCTGTCCCTAGAAAGTAGTTGTCCAGTCTGTCCGTCTTCAGTTCCAGCAGTGGCCTTGACGGTCCATCCCTAGCTTCCAGTAGTTGTCTGGTCTATCAGGCCAAATGAATTCCATTTAAAGCCTCTACCTCAGTCCATCTACTCCCTGTGCCTCCATCCCAGCCGGTCTCTCTCCCTCAGTATCATCTCACTGGTTCCCAGACTGCACCCCACTCTGAGATCTCCTCCACCCTGCGCTCCTTCAGCTCAGAGACACAACCTCTCCTCTAGCTCCAGGCTACAGTATTGACTGCTTTCCAGCCGTCTGCAACCTGCTCCCCGGATGATCTGGGTGTTTGTGTGCGTGCGTATGTGTGTCTGTGTGTGTGTGTGTCTGTGTGTGTGTGGGTGTGGGTGTGTGTGTTTGTGTGTTTGTGTGTGTGTGCGTGCATGTCTGCAGCTGCCCACAGATGACACAGGTGTTACACCGAGGTCATCTCACTTTCAAACAGTGGAGTGTTTGAAAGCTGACACCGCTCTCACCTCTGTCTCTGTCTCTGTCTCTCTCTCTCTCTCTCTCTCTCTCTCTCTCTCTCTCTCTCTCTCTCTCTCTCTCTTTCTCTCTCTCTCTCTCTCTCTGTCACACATTCAGACACTCTTGCGTGCCGGAGTCCGCAGCACAGCCTGCAGGCTCTGAGATCCTATTGGCTGCCACATCTCTCTCTCTTCCACCCTGTGATCTCTCTGACAGGCAGTGATGTCATTGACGTGTCCAGAGATTGTGTTCCTTTCTTGTATTGTATGTACAGAGTATAGTGAGATAGTTGATCGTATAGGCTGCAGGCCAACCGGAATGATGTTGTTTTCATGAAGTGCTATGTGGTAATGGCAATGAATAAGGGGTTCTCTCCACCCCACACACATACACACACTCGCTAAGTGAAGCGGTATACAAATTCAATGAATTATTGTTATTAATTTGATTACACCCTTATTAACTCCCGTTTACCTTACTACTCCCTACCTATCCTTCTGTCTTAAGAGCTATCGATGTTTGAGGATACATTTTCTATGAAAACATTAGTAATTTTAAAGGGTTGAAAGGTCTTGTTAAGGTCCTGAACATATGAGCCGAAGGCACAAGGGTTTGTAAAAACAATCAAACTACTGGTGTACTTGCGAGGATAAAACGATGCCCAAGTCAACGTAGAACGAAAAGTATGACCTTCATATTTTATTTCTCTTTTTATTGCATACAGAGACCTATGTAGATGTAAATCTAACCCCCAAACACATAGTGCACAATAGGGATGTGTCGGTCGCGACTGATTCGTTACAAAGAACGAATCCCGAACGTGAACGACAAGAACTGGTTCCCCAAAACAAGAAGAACTGGTTCTTTGATTCTTTTTTTTTAACATCAACCAAACATATGGTCACGTAAATAAAATATACAAACGAACAGAGCTCCGTCTCCCCGCGACTCATATTGATTGAGTCTACAACTTCCTCAAAGATTCAGCCAATGAGAGGTAACAATGGTGTTGGAATGGCACCTGGGTAAACCAATGACAAGGCGGTACCGTCGAATATGCGCGCGTTCTCTCTCTGACGTATCTTGGGTCATACCATTCGACTCATATATCCCCCTACATTTTTTCGAAAATAGACTTGACCTCCATCTGTTTATTGGATAAACACATTTCCCAATCCCAGGAGTCTTTGCTCCATTCTACGTCAATTTAAGAACAAACAAAGAAATTAAACTGCAGTTCGTATTTTTTATTTATGACCATGCAAGTTCTGTAATGCCTGAACAATGAAGAATTAAATGTAAAGTAAAATAAAATTATAAATGTAAAACCATGAATGAAATATAGAGAGTAAGCAAGTGGTATAAATATTGGTGGGACGTTCGACATACTATATAGCAGGCATCTCCAAACGGCGGACTGCGGATTTGACGGTCCTATCCGGACCCACGACATATTATAAAAAAAAGTATTTTTATTTTTAATTTTTTTTAAGATGTAATCTGACGTAACGAACGAATCAAAACGAACGAATCAAATAAACGAATCGTTATAGTGAACTGAACTGAAAGAACTAGTTCCCGGAAAAGAATCATTTTGCCCATCCCTAGTGCACAAGTGTGGCCCAGAATTTTGTCATCATTGCAGAGTCTTACTTTGCCCAAGTCGAGGACAAATGCCCCTTGCATTACCCCTTGACGTGGGCAAAGGCGCCAAAAGCAATCCTTGTACTCAAAGCATGAATACACTGAGATCATAGTACTCTGAGACAGATGCCTCTACTTATTTATAATACTTACTTGATCGTCAACTAAAGCACTAAATCCTCACCGTCTACGTTTAACTCTAACTCTCCCCAAACAACTCCATCTGTTTGTGTGTGTGTGTGTTTGTCCCTCTGTATCAGTGCATATGTTCGCCTGCGTTCACGCTATCACATACCTCCCCGTTTGCTCATACACAGAAATTCAGCTGCGAGTGTGAACACAATACCTGTGGCGAGAGCTGTGATCGCTGTTGCCCCGGTTACCAACAACAACCCTGGATGGCAGGGACCTTCCTCACCCGCCATGTCTGTGAGAGTAAGAAACAACTAAATATAGTCCCAAGAAATCACAGATAACACCCCATGAAACCACTCGGTTCACCCAGGAACGCCCTCAGAGCAGCGCGTTTAGCCCGTGGTCCATCGCGGTCGGAGCCCTTCATCATACTGTGTGTCTCCCGTCCAGAGTGCAACTGCCACGGCCAGGCCGACGACTGCTACTTCAACCAGACGGTGGCCGACCTGACGCTCAGCCTGGACGCCACGGGCCAGCGCAGAGGGGGGGGAGTCTGCGTCGGCTGCCGCCACAACACCGCGGGCGTCAACTGTGAGAACTGCAGCGCGGGCTACTACCGGCCTCAAGGGGTAGGGTGCCTCCCGTCGTCTGGTTCAGTTGGGTGGGTCCAATCTAATGGTTTAGTTGGGTGGGTCCCATCTACTGGTTTAGTTGGGTGGGTGGGTCCCATCTACTGGTTTAGCTAGGTGGGTGGGTCCCATCTACTGGTTTAGTTGGGTGGGTGGGTCCCATCTACTGGTTTAGCTAGGAGGGTGGGTCCCATCTACTGGTTTAGTTGGGTGGGTGGGTCCCATCTACTGGTTTAGTTGGGTGGGTGGGTCCCATCTACTGGTTTAATTGGGTGGCTGGGTCCCATCTACTGGTTTATTTGGGTGGGTGGGTCCCATCTACTGGTTTGTTGGGTGGGTGGGTCCCATCTACTGGTTTGTTGGGTGGGTGGGTCCCATCTACTGGTTTAGTTGGGTGGGTGGGTCCCATCTACTGGTTTAGTTGGGTGGGTGGGTCCCATCTACTGGTTTAGTTGGGTGGGTGGGTCCCATCTACTGGTTTAGTTGGGTGGGTGGGTCCCATCTAGGCAAGGCAAGGCAAGGCAAGGCAACTTTATTTATATAGCACTTTTCATACACAAGGCAGACTCAAAGTGCTTCACATATAAACATTGTCATACAATAAAATAAAATAATAATAGATAAGTAAAAGAAAAACATATGCAAAGAAATGGGTAAATTAAAAAGGCATTTTAGTATTAAAATAAAAAATAGAGGCAAAGTTAAAAAGCTTTTTAGAAAGTGCAATGTATTTAAGATTTTAGCAGAAGGCTATAGCAAACATAAAAGTCTTCAGTCTTGTTTTAAAGGTGCTCAGAGTTGGGGCAAGTCTTAAATCTACTGGTTAAATCTACTGGTTTAGCTAGGTGGGTGGCCCCAATCTTCTGGGTCAGTTGGGTGTGTCCCAAGTTAACTACTGGTTAAGTGGGGTTGGTGGGCCGATCTACTGGTTTAGTTGACTGGGTGGGTCCGAGCTACTGGCTTAGTTGTGCACACCCATCCCAGAGTGCTGCGCAGGGACACTGGATGGTGCAGTCCAGTATCCATACATACAAGCCTTTGCTGCGGTCTCATATGGAGCATCTTTGCGGTGATGAGCTCCTTCCTCCCAGCGGGCTGAGGCGTGTGTTCTGCCGGTGCAGGTGAGCCCTGAGGACCCGGAGCCCTGCCGCCCCTGCCTCTGTCACCCCGACGGCTCCACCAGCCAATCATGTGTCTCCGACGATAGCCAGGCCACACCCAGTACGTATTCTCCACCTATCGCTGTCTTCCTTCTAACCTGTGCAGACAACTGTTAAACTACGTTAGACCGATCCATCAGAACCGGTCGTGTCACGAGTATAGGCCACTTTTTTTTATTGATATAGAATCAATGTCAAGACACTGAATGAATGTTATTCTCTTGTGAGTTTCTCCCGCTGACTGCAAGACCCGGGTGCACGTGGACGTGCACCCGGGTCTTGCTGTCCTGCAGCTCGGTTCGGCAATGGAGCCGCGGTGCACCTGAAGGAAGGGGGAGGTCGGGGGGGGTTCAACCTCATTAGCGGGCCGTGTTATTAATGAGGCCTCATCAGCTCTATTTTAATATTAGAGGGTGATTTCCCTCTTTGTTTACCAATAGAGGTGACTACAAGGGGAGGCCTGTTTTAGTTATTCCCTCCGCTTCATAGAGACGCCAAATCCATATCAATGTCTGTACTGTTATCGTTTGTCTGTGTGTGTGTTTGTGTGTGTGTGTGTGTGTGTGTGTGTGTGTGTGTGTGTGTGTGTGTGTGTGTGTGTGTGTGTGTGTGTGTGTGTGTGTGTGTGTGTGTGTGTGTGTGTGTGTGTGTGTGTGTGTGTGTGTGTGTGTGTGTGTGTGTGTGTGTGTGTGTGTGTGATTGACAGCTATGCCAGCAGGGTCGTGCCCGTGTAAGGAGGGTTTCGAAGGTCTACAATGTGACAGGTGAGACACACACGGACACACACACAAACACAGTCTCTCTGTCATACACACACACACACACACACACACACACACACACATACACACACACACACACACAGATAGATGGAGATGTTTTTTGACAGGTGAGCAAAACCTTTCAGCTGTTGTCTGTTCCAATTAGTGTATATGGAGTTGCCGCAAAGTTTCTATTATGGTGGGGGACATTTTCAACACCTTCAATCAATAAAACATTAATATTGTTATGTACAATTAACCTCTTGGTCCAGACGTTCACAAAACAAGTGACTCAATAACCCAAACAGCCATGGCCTAAGATTGGATTAGATTTTTTTTTACTTTAAGCCCATGAAATTTCTGTTCATTAAGTCGATTTATTTCCTTTTTTATGTTCAGAGGTGTTTTTTGTAAACTATATTAAAATACAATAATTGTGAAAAGCTGTGAAATATAACATTGGAACGTCATTTAATACAAGAATAGAATATCCTTCCAGACTAACATTTCATACAATCAAAATACCAATACAATCTAATTATATAATACAAAAAGCCCAATAATACAAACAAATAAAGAATAAAAACCACTAAATCCTGACAATGAAGGTCTTCATACGACCATGCTTTGATAGTATCCCTGAGATTGATCAATGGTTTGGAATGCCCACAAACAGACACACAAACAAACACACACACACACACACACACACACACACACACACACACACACACACACACACACACACACACACACACACACACACACACACACACACACACACACACACACACACACACACACACACACATTCTAATCACATTCCAATCGCTTTCACACATTCACTATCTGATAAATAGTGAAAAAGTGCATGGTTTTAACCTTTATCTCCCGTCTTGGTTAATAAAGCGTTGGTGGTTAATGTCCTTACAAGGTCATTGTGCGGAACGTCAGCATAGAAGTTAGTGTTCCTCTTTGGATTGTGGCGGTTCGGGGTGGGGTGGGGGGCGGGGGGGCATGTTCCTTTACCGTCCATGAGGGGGATTCGGTTAAGCAGACCACCCATCCATTAAATATATAAAGGCCCTCAATTGCCACATTACACTCAGTCTAATTAAGAAGTTGTTTCTTTGGGAATCTTTCTGAGGCACACGCACATACAAACCCACACACACAGACACACACACACATACACACACACACACACACACACACACACACACACACATATACGCATGCCTGAATGCAGTATCAAATACACACATACACACGTACAAAACAACACATACGTACACACATATCTGCAAGCATTCAGTCACACAATCACCCAAGCAAACGCACACACACACAGAGACACACTCTCACGCATATACATACATGTGGTAACAAACACACACACAATTTTCTTTAAACCCGAAGGTTATAACATTTCCTAGGTACTAGCTCAAGGCCATATTGAACCGAAAGGCAATGCAACATTGGTGGTAGCAGCATGCCCTTATTTTGTTATTAACAATAATAATAATGCTAATTATGTCATGTAA